>NC_082388.1:7074001-7139001 GCF_031168955.1 Gadus macrocephalus
TGAGTAAGAAAAAAAGTTACCCTATAAAGGCAAAAGTTACATGTTTTGCCTTTGATTTTTTTACATACAAAGCATATTGCCGGAAATAATACAGTTAGCGGACCAATCACAGCCCTTGCGACTGAATCGCCTCGACGCATGGTTATAATTTCGGCAGGCGCCCGTCAGGTCCTTGCGGTGGATGCAAGGAGGGTCCCCAAGGACGTAACAGCTCCGTAACCCCCTTGCGTTGCATCAAGTTGGAACCATAAAGAGCCCTTTGGCCCTTTTGTTAACTATTCTTGAGAATCCTTCACAGCACTTTTTATACAATTCATTAGAGGTGACCCTTTTTGCCTATTCTTAGTGTTAAATATTCTTGAGCATCTTTCATTTATGTATGAGGGTAGACCATATTTTAGCCATGTTTAGTCTTTTTAAGATTCCTTACGTGAGCACCTTTACACTTTATGGAGTTCATCCATACTTTGAACCAGAATTTGAGTGTTAAAATAATTAAAAATTAAATGTTCTAAAACGTTTCTGTTTGTTGTCCATGCATCAGACATTTTTTTATTGCAATGTAGTATAGTAGAGCTATAAGTGGGTGGAAAAACTCCTGAACAAGGTAATGTCAATTAACAGGGGAGCACTCACTATGGGAAAGGGGGGCGCAAAACTAAATTTTGGCTATTTTGGACCGTCGCACAACTAGCGTGAGAACAAACGCCTTTGGTTTGTTGGTGAAGTGTGTTAGGGGGACAGCTCGGTAACGCTATATATTAAGGTCCTTGCAATAAGCCTCTGTTAATAGGTAATAAGACCCTTATTATATGCTTATTAACATTAATTTGTTTTAACAAGAGTATCAATAACTGTTAATAATAACATAATAAACATGTTTATTGTGAGATTTTAAGACTTTTATAAACACTAATAAGAAACTTGTTAACTATTAATTGAATGCTTAATAACATTAATAATGGTCTTATGAGTTTATTATAGTTGTTAATAAATGAATTCCAAACCCATTTATTGAGTCTTACTAACTTACCTATTATGTCATTGTTAAACCTTTACTAATAATTTGTTTATGCATACTAAGGGTAAGCATAAATCCTTTATTAAGGATGCTAATTATGCATTTTGCAGGTACGGGATCTAAAACGGGAACCATTCTTATTAAGGATAATAAGTCCTTTATTAGGCCGTGTTCACATCTAGCGTTTTTTTAAATCTGCCAGTGCTTGTTTTACATTATATGGAGCAGAGTGTTTCTGGAAAAAGTCACGGCCGTTTTTTAAACGCCTCTCCCAGCGTTTTTTTCTGCCATACGGAGGGTTGAAAGAAGTTCAACTTTCAGGAAGAAAGCGGCCGACGTCAGGCGTCTTTTTGGAGACTGACCAATCACAAGCGGAACATTGACACTTTGTCGCGAAGGAAACTCTCAACCGTCAAAACAAGAAACAATGGCGGACAAATCACTCGGGAAAGTGCCGGTGGAGCGATTAATAGTTTTAATTACAGAACATATAGAGATCTACGACAGGGGCGTCGTTAGCAATTGAAAACATCCGGGGCTTTAGCCCGGGGGGGAGCACCGTCCTGACTCCTGCGTGCTATGGTATCTTAATTAATTAATAACATGCTTTATATTTAGTCAGCATTTCAGAGTTCTAATGTTTTCCCGGAATATGCATTCCTAAACTGTTCACGTCATGTTCTCTTTAAGATCGGATGTGATGATATGTGCTATCGCGCGACCTGTAACCAGGAAGTAAACACTCGCTTGCATGAAATGATATGCGCTATCGCGCGACCTGTAACACAGTGTGTTGAATGATACAATGAACAATACGTTGTGTTGCTTTAGATCACTGAAGCTTAATTTAAATAATGAAAAAATAATCTTCCCAGACTGTTTCTGTTACTTACTTATGCTGTATGCAAATTGTGTAAGAAGCTTATCTCCATATAAATCTGAGCTGTGCATGAATCTGTTAATGAAGTCTCATTTCTACCCCTTCCTCCACTTCACTATTCATGTTCTGTTGCTTGCAGTTAACTACAACCGCCCTTCCTGGGTAACGCCACCACCAATCCCTGGTCATCCATTGAAGCCATCTCTCTCACTCTGCACAGTCACACTGTTGCCGCTTCATTCTCATCGTCTCATAATCTCATTATTAAGGCTGCTGTGGATGCTTTAAAAAATAAAGATTTTTCTCTTAGGTAAAATCAAACCAGTGGGATGTTAGATTGAAAACCTCCAAATCAATGTATTAAAAATTTAAAGAACAGTCATATATGTAGTTTCTTTTTTGGGGAATTTCAAAATGAGGTACCAACCTAGAATGGATTGTCAACCCACTGCTTCTCAACCCTCTCCGATTATTACTATGAGTAGTAGTATTGCATGCATACAGTACTCACATCAGCGCCACAGTAAGCCTATAGAGGCTGCAACCATTTGCTTTAAAGTTAATAAGTCCTGAAATATAAACTTATTAACAGTTAATAAGTAGGCCTACTATATATATTATATATTATCAAGGTTGAGAAAATATAAAATATAAAAGACATATACTGTAAATACAATGTTATGGCCGTGAATCACAACAAACACTATACGACAGCTCTTTCGAAAAATATATTTTTTTTAATAAAAAAAAAAAGTCTTGCAAATCAACATTATAAAAAACGGAATCCGAGTCCGGCTCCTCCATGACCTCAGGGGATGGTTGAGAGTTTTTCTGGCACGTCTTTCTTGTTACTGTATAAAGAAACAAAAAGAACATTGACCACATAGTATGGAAGTAAATCTGTGCCAGATTTACAGATTTACTGGATTTTGAAGATAAAAGCCATTGTATTCAAAGCACTGAATATTTATGCATTGAAATAACGCATCAGCAATCGATCCTAGATGCTAGATCGCGGTCAAGCAAGGAGAGCTGGAATAAGAGCGGGTCACTCGCTGGACCGATACAATGGATAGGACATTTAGTAAGGTCCAACCTCGTTGCTTCTCTCCCCATAAAAAGATGCAGTCAGTGTTTAATGACGTTGATTTACCTTTGAGCATTTCCTATTTTAGGCTACTGTGTAAAATGCTGTTTAGAATTAACGTTTGTATTAGGGCTATGACTCCGAACTTCTTTATTCGAATATAATTTGAATATCAAAAAATTATTAATAAATTATTTGATCAATTAATATTCAAACGTGTTATGGGCAGGCCAAGAGGGAGAGCGTCGGAGAACCCGACGCAGTCCATTCATAATATTGTAATGACCACAGAAGAGGCAGTGAATGAAGTAGGCCTATTGATTAGACAGCGATTTATTAGAAACCTAATAAACCGTTGGAACGCGCATGACCGGTAACCATAGCAACGCCGGTAAACAAACCTCGCAAAGCCCAATCCAGATCTAAGTGAAGACATTTAATGGTCAAAATATTATTGATAAATATTCGAATATATTCGAATATTAATATTAATAAACAAACAAACTTCAAATAGGATTTTTGGGCAAAGATCAAAGCCCTAGTTTGTATCAAGAAAGAAAGAACCAGCAAGTGACGCTCTTATTGCCGCTCTCCTTGCTTGACCACGATCTAGCATCAAGGATTGATTTCTCTTCCTTGGGTCCCTGGATGATAACACTGAATATTCATGCATTAAATTTTGCAGGTGAATTTGGCATGTTGAATTTGGGGATGTTGTAATGTTAAAGTTGAATTTTTAACGTTGAATATTTGATTTTGAATTTTTTAACATTGAAAAATAAAGCTGAAAATGATTTATTAATGAGTTAAATTCAAAGGCAAAAAATCCAGATGCGTTATTTCAATGCATAAATGTTCAGTGCTAAGAATTAGAATCAAGCCGTTTGGGCATGGATTCATGACATAACTGTAAGAATTAGATACGTTTGGTTACCTAGTTTCATATGATAGCATAGGCTAAACGTTAGCTCAAATGTAGCACGCCAAAGCCTCTGAAAGAAAGTAATGGAAGCCAAAAAAGTTTGCTAGCAAACGGCTAGCTAGCTAGAACCAGCTACAGTTACAATTGCATTACATTCTTAAACTTACCAGATAGTCATCCTCTAGTTTGGACCTCTCCTCATATCCATGTTTTCTGTGCTTGTTCCTGTCTTTTGTCTGTCAGTTGTTGGTTTGTGGTGCTCGTGCTGACGATCCCGACATGTTCTCCAAACGTTCGTCAAACACTTCATCGAGCATATGCGTCAAGCCATCATCCACTAGTGATGGGTCGTTTGCGACCGAATCAGTTCGAATGAACACATTTTTAACCAGAACGAACCGAACTGATTCTTCTCTCTCGTTCATTCTCAGACTCTACTCCACCCAGACCCACTGTGAGTGAAGATGGAAGAGGCTTAGTGAGCGAGCGTATCCAATATCAGTGAAATGGTATGTGCATGCTGTCTTTGAATTTTTTGTGTCATGGCAGATTAATAAAAATGTTGAATGTCTCGTCAATCTGTCTCGTTCTTTCATAATTCGTTCTCCACCCGGTACTCCCACCATCATTGCCAAATCAAGTATATTATCTTGCTGATATGTAAAACATGCAATAATCAACTACAACCCCCCCATCATGCTGTGTTTGGTTCAAGTTTTAATGTTGTGTTGATTGATGAACGACTTCCACGATGGTTTGAGAATGAGAACGAGGGAGGAGCTGAGTCTAACTGACTCAGCTGAGAACCGTGCATTGCATGACCGCTACCGGAAACTCGACTGGACGAACAAACGAATAATTCTGAACGATTCGTCTTGGGGAACTGACCGACGTGAACTGAATCAAGGAAAAGAATCATGAAATCCAACATTATCAACCACTTGCTTAAACAGAACTTCTGGTTTAAAATTACCTTAAGAATAAAAGCCTTTAAAGGATATGATATGAGCCCATGGATATGAGGCACAAAACACATCACATTCACTCAATATGTGCAGAATTATTAACTGTAATAAGCATTGTTCCCGCTTTAGATCCTCTACCTACAAAATGCATAATTAGCAGTTTAATAAAGGATTTATTAACCTTAATGAAAGGTTTAACAATGACATAAAAGGTAAATTAGTAAGACTCAATAAATGGTTTTGTAATGCGTTTATTAAGACTATTAAGACTATTATTAATGTTATTATGCAATCAATAAATAGTTAACAAGTTTCTTATAAGTGCTTATAAACGTCTTATAATCTCACAATAAACATGTTTATTATGTTATTAATAACACTTATAGATGGACATATTAACACCAATTAATGTTAATAAGCATATAATAAGTGTTGTATTACCTAATAACAAAGGCTTATTACAAGGACCTTAATATATTGCGTTACTGGACAGCTCTGACAGACACATGATTTATGATCCCGAGGGGAGGGAAACAACCAAACACAAAAAATGAAGTTTCTCACTCTATCTTAACATCAAATATCTTAAAACATTTTTGTGCAATGTAAAATCTTATAGCAGCTTGTATAAGATAGAGATCTTATGTAATTGAGATAGATAAATGATATCTATCTCAATGTTTTGCGTGCAGTATCTACAGATCAACACGTATTGTATGTGCAATGCATTTCAACACCTCATTAGAAAACAAGCAGAATTGTGGTGAAGCTTCTTCTGGTTGCCAGGAACACCCCTCGCTCGAAGGAACAACACTAGTCAATAGTCTGACTGCAGTATTACAGGAAGCCGTCAAAATGAGCAGATGGTACCACGGCACCACGCATACGGGGGGGGGGGGGAGTGTGTAGGGTTTACATCAATCCAACACACACCAAGAAGTGCTATAATAATGCACCTTAGATTCTGTAGGTAAGAATCAACAGTTTAAAGTAAAAATAAGGACCATTTACGCATTGTGTACTTCGGTGTTGTTTATTTGTTCTCTTAGGGGAGGCTCACCATCTCACACTATGATGACCCCTGCTCTACAGAGAGTGGTGAGACAGCGCACAGACAGTACGTCACTAGGCCTGAGCTGCTGACCAATCAGGTCCAATACAACCATGAAGGAAGGAAGAAGGCCTAGAGGAGACTCAAGGCTTGGTTATGATTCCACGTCAACCGTCCCTGCAACCCCCGAACCGCTAGTTTGAGGGCCAAGCTATCACACAAACCTCTAGGCTTAAGGACAAGCTATCAAACAAACCGCTAAAGGACAAGCTATCACACAAACCAAGAGTCTCCCAAGCTTTTGAACTCTACGTCACCACACACACACACACACACACACACACACACACACACACACACACACACACACACACACACACACACACACACACACACACACACACACACACACACACACACACACACACACACACTATTTTTAAGGACATGCCACTCTACCGCAGTGTATGATCCATTGTACATTTATTTAGGCTTGAATACTTTTTATGCTTTTATTTATCCAACACTATTTTTCTTACTTTTATTACTTATTTTTAAAATACTTTGTAGCTGTATTTATACTTCTCTAACTAATAATAATACTTTATACTTGTATTATCACCCTTGTTACTTAATGTTATCATACTTTATACTTGTAATATCACAGTTTTCAGTTTTATCATTAGCCTTGTTTCTGAATGTGATACTTCATACCTTTATCATAAGGGCTGATTATGGTTCCACGTCCTGCTTCGGGTTTTAGGGCGTATTCACACCAGGAAAGTCCTCAAGTTCGCTCTCTTTGGTCCGGACTAAGACACAAATGTTTATTTTTTGATTTGGTGCGGTTCCTTTTCACATTTGCAATTCCTACAACAGTGCCAGAATTTGACAACAAACCCACATGTGTGTGAAGATCGTTCAAACATTGGACACAAAGGTCTGCGGCAGGTTAAAGCGTCAAATAGGAAAAATGGGGTGGGGAGCACCGGTGAAAATAAACATCAGGGATATCCAGCGTGATATACATTGATCTGCAGACCGGTCGAACTCCTTCTCCCTCGTCCTAATGCTGAATGTGTTAGGCCTATATGCATCTGCATTTTTAAGTGTGTTTTCCAGCATGCTTTTTACGATCTTTTGTCGGACAGTCGGGTGAAAATGAGACATGGCTCGACATGGAGCAAAGAAAAGACGGAATGTCTATTGGATATTGGACGCAAATATCTTTGCTCCATGTTGGGCTACAACTAATTTTCACCTGACGTTCCGAAAATGTGCTGTGACGCTACTTGGACTCTGTCCAGAGGCGGAGTGGCCATCGGGAAGATCGGGAGGTTTCCCGGTGGGCCGGTCCATTTATGTGGGCCGCGGCAGTAATCCCCCCCCCCCCCCCCCCCAGTCAGGATTCCTTGCCCAACGACCCCAACCCGAAACTCGACTGGGACTGAACTGTTGCCAAGCAACACATAAACACACTAGCTCTCTACTTTGTACCGACCAGACATCTTCAAACGGCGAACCGCTGTCCAGGTCCGGGCAACACACAAGACGAGAAGACATTTATGAGGCTATTAAGGAGATGCTGTCAAAGAGGGGGATGGATCTAAAAAAGGTTGTCTCAGTCACTACAGATGGGGTACCTGTTTTGCTTACTTGAAATGTAGGCCGAGTGTACCTGTTTTGCTTACTTGAAATTAAGGCCTAATGCTCTTTTTGTGTTTATTTGATATGTAGGCCTTATGCTCTTTTTATGTTTATTTGAAATGTTAATATGTTTTCATTGATAAAAGTAAGCTATTTGGAAATTGAAAATAAATACATCTGAAATTATGAGGAAATATGCTGCGTTGATTGTATTTGACAAAAGTAGGCTATTAGTTGGTGGTAGGTTAGAGGTTCGGACCTTTCTTGGAAGAAATCTTTAGTAACTGGACCTTGTTAAATTTTAGTTGAAGACCCCTGGTATAGACCTACACATTGCTGCAGATCAGCTAGACTACTCTGTATCATATAAATGTATCTGTATGTTTCCATTTATTGTGCAAAGTTTGTTTTAATCTAAGCTAGATAAAAACTTATTATTAGAACACCTCTAAAGCGGAGTGATACAGTTAAAAGTCACAGTGCTGTTATACTCTATATTAGCACTCATGGAATGCCTCTTGTTCAATCTAATTATATGGTTTGAACTATCTGTTGAATAATGTACTGTATCCATATTAAAACCGTGCATTGCCCAAAGCATACATCTGACACCATCCCCTCTGTGCACAGGAACCTTAAAGTCTTGTTTTTAAATGTGATGATACTTTATAGTTTGAAGTCTGCCGTGTTTACCTTAGTGACCTACATGGTTGAGGAAGGGGAGCTTGATACTCAAGAATTGTATATCCATCGACGGTTGCTACTGCCTGTTTGAGTACTGTGTGTGTGTGTGTGTGCGTGTGCATGTGCATGTGTGTGTGAGTGTGATCATTGACTTAACTTGAACTTCAATGGGAAATATTGTGTTAGAACTATATGTGAGTTTAGGTATGTTATAATACCTAAATGTTGATGTGAATACTTTAAGCTAACTGTGAATGTAAACATTGTATTACTAAATGTACATTTGAATATATTATCGTAACTACATGTACAAATGAATGTGTATTGATATGTTATTATAACTAAATGATATAATAATAACAATAATGAATTGTATAACTGTAAATGTAAATATGTTGAAATTGCTGTATGGAAATGTGGAAATGTTATAAAAACTATGTGTAAATATGTTGTAGAAACCGCAAATGTAAATATGTTAAAGTGACTGTTAATGTAAATATGTTAAAACTATATGGGACCTATACCTACCTAGGTATCAGCTGTCCCTACAAATATGTTTTCTTGTCCCGTGTTTTGTACGTTGGCTTTGTGCCGACAAGAAAACAGTTTTCTGATCATATGACATTTGATTTAGTGTTGATGTCTCCATTGTCTGTGGTTTCTGTTAAAAATAAATCCTGCTTCTCTCTTCGGCTTTCAAATCCAACCACCTCTATTTTCTACATTTATTCAACTTATCTTTGTTCTAATATAATAATATATAATCAATTAAAAAATAATAAATGATTAGGTAGATGGCATGTTTATCTCATGTCAGTTAATATTACATATTTACTTACAATTGACATTAAGAACAATGAATGCAAATACATTTCATACTACATTTGTAACCATAACAATGTGCATGTTAAACTATTCCTTGAAAACTATAGGCCTAACAGGTTGAAGAATTGTTTTTCACATAATATAGTGAAACAAATAAACTATATTTGGCTATATATACACATAGCTAAATTGGAATCAATGGGTAATTGCGTTTTTCAATGAGAGTTTTGGATTTCTTTCAACTTCATACATAAAATAAATGAAATAGTGACTATGGCTGATGATTATGAACCAGACCATAGTTCCAAATATTTATAAAGATAACATACTGAGAAACTAAAGAACCAACGTAATAAATTAGCTGATATTTTAAGACTTACGATATTTATACAATCCTTATTCTTATCAACAAGCAAATCTTATTATTGAGATATTTGTACATTCCTTAAAGACTCACTTAAGTTTCAATAAAACCTTTTAGACTTTTAGGAATTTCCCACAGTGCAGCGAAACCAAAACAACATCAAACTAAAAGCAAAAGGGCGGAAAATTTTAAAAAACGAAAGACCCAAACACGGTGGATAACACAACATGTGAGTGGGCATAACTTCACGTTTAAGTCTCTGGGTATAAGGGTGCATGTAACACTTAACCTCAACTCATCTTAACCTAGTATCAGTAGTTTAACAATATACCCAAACTCATCTTAACCTAGTACCAGTAGTGAAACAATTAACCTCAACTCATCTTAACCTAGTACCAGCAGTGAAACAATTAACCTCAACTCATCTTAACCTAGTACCAGTAGTGAAACAATTAACCTTAACTCATCTTAACCTAGTACCAGTAGTGAAACAATTAACCTCAACTCATCTTAACCTAGTACCAGTAGTGAAACAATTAACCTCAACTCATCTTAACCTAGTACCAGCAGTGAAACAATTAACCTCAACTCATCTTAACCTAGTACCAGTAGTGAAACAATTAACCTTAACTCATCTTAACCTAGTACCAGTAGTGAAACAATTAACCTTAACTCATCTTAACCTAGTACCAGTAGTGAAACAATTAACCTCAACTCATCTTAACCTAGTACCAGTAGTGAAACAATTAACCTCAACTCATCTTAACCTAGTTCCTCTAGTGTAACAATAAACCCCATGAAATAACTTCATGCTTTAGTCTCCAGGTCTAACTTCAGGCTTCGGTCTCGGGGCATAAGGGTACATGTACCTGCTGAGGAGGCCGCCGTGAAGGCAGCCAGCAGGAAGAGACACACAGGAAACAGCTCCATCCTCACCGACCGCTGACTGCAACTGAAACCTCACACACACACACACACACAGACAGCAGCCTGTCTTCAATAAGGAAGCTTCCTGTGTGTGTGGGTGTTGCGAGCGAACAGGGGGGGGGACCCGAGCGCAGACGTAGACAAGAGTTGAATCTAACCAGAGGTTACATCATGCATGATAAATGGTAGATGGTTGGCAATTATATATCGCTTTCATTAAAAAGCGCTTTACAATATTGGCTGACGTTCACCCATTCATGCACACATTCACACACCGACGATGGAGTCGATCACGCAAGGCGACAGCCAGTTCGTCAGGAGCAGTCAGGGACGGGTGAGGTGCCTTGTCCAGGGACACCTCGAAACTCAGCTAGGAGGATGAGCCGGGAATCGAACCAGCGACCTACCGGTTACAAATCAACCCGCTCTGCCTCCCGCCGAAAGTGTCTCTAGTGTCTTAGGCCCCGTCCACACGAAGCCAATTTCATGGCGAAACCGCAAAGGTCTTGTACGTTTCGTACAAGACCAACCACAAGTATGTGGTTGTTTAAACCACAGTAGCAGATAAACTGTCTGGATATCGACCACTGTGGTTGAAAAAAACTATCCGGCGACAAGAGGCTGAGGAACCAGGGTTTAAGTAGAGCAGAGATGATGACTGGAGGTGGATGGCATGTGTGGCAGGTGTAGAGCCATGGCCATAACAGTGTTTGGACAAGGCTTGTTTTCTCCCAGGGTTGGGGTTAGCAGTGGTTGGCCGACAGAAGGCCTGCCTTTTCCTCAAGGACGACCTCTTCACAAACTGTGTCTTGATCCCGGAGCTGTCGGCTGCTTCATGGAGCAGCGAGAGGTTCCGGTTATGTTCCTGCCTCAGCCCTTGAGGCAGCAAGGCAGTGGGTACAGCCAGGAGTCGGATCGGTCCGTTATGAAGGTGTTATCGTAGCAAAAGTCTTTAGCACCTGTAACTGCAGATTTTGTATGCATACACTAAAGTTATAAATGTGTAACAGTAAATTTGAAGTCCTAAATATTCATTTTGCGTGTGTTCTCTAAAGTCACAAATGTGTAACAGTACATTTGAAGTCGTAAATATTTATTTTGCATGTGTAGGCCTACTCAAAAGTCAAAAATGTGTAACAGTACATTTGAAGTCGTAAATATTTTAAACACGTAAACACTAAATAGGGTCTACGAGTTCACAAGTCTGTGTTACAAGTGCACAAATCCTATCCTGTGCATCACAACTTCAAAGAGTCATGCTGCGATTGACATTTTTGCTACAATCGCAGCGCAGCAGGTGCAAAACACATTCACACACCCGTGTTCCATAATCTGAGAACATGCCCAATACGGGTTCATTCGTAAACCCAAATGTGAACTGCATCAGAAGTTGCACATCTGTGAAAAATGTCCTCACAAACAAAATGATACAGAACTCTATTGTGAGTCAGCATTTTAATGAGCTAGCACAAGTCCATCGTTACAACTGCTTGAATTTGCTCCTGCATGTCTCAGCTTTGTTTTTTTTTGCAGACCATTAAAATACATTGTAGGACACTTGTGGCATGTTAATGCAATAATTTGGGGGGGAATTCAGTGGAACTAAGTAATTAAATTTGGCGTAATGTAAGACACCCAACTCCGTCCTGTAGGATGCCCTCTAGTCTACTTTCAAGACTGCAGAGCACTTCTTCAGGTAGATTGTTTTGAGGCAACCCAGAGTTTGTTCGCTCTGAGTTAATGGAAACTCTGGGTTTTCCGTTTCAGGTAGCAGGTTCAGCGCAACCGTGAGTTAGTTGCTGCGGCAACATACGCCGTGGGTCTAACCTGCTCGGGAGGTGGTTAGACCTACTCTGAGTTTGTTGTCTATAAGGCTGAAGGCAGCTCTCCGACAGAAGGAAGTGTTAGAAATGGCATGTCCTTTTCTACAAGCCTGTGGACGTAGAGGCTGCGATCCTCAGAAGGAATCTCCGTGAGGAACGATTATTAAGACCCCGGTTGGTTCCTGATAATTTTCTTCACGAGCGCTATCGTTTTTCAGCGCAATCTATAATTTATTTAGACCACCTTCTCAGCCCCCATGTTAACTGTCAAACGCACCGGGGGCATGCTTTAAATTTAAGTTTTTTTTTTCTCGCATGTGCAGAATAATCCGCCCCGTGCATCCCACCCGAGCAAGGTACGTTTTATTACTCTGTTTTCTGGGAATAATTGACGCAAGCAGAAACCAGAAAACAAGCCGTTTTTTCGTTTTTTCGTTTTGACAAGAAAACGAAAATCTAAATTTCAGTTCGTTTATTCGTTTTTTGGTTCTTACTGAGCGAAACGAATTTACCACTCAATATCTGGTTTCCGCCAGTGGGCGGGTCCTCTTATTGGCTAGCGTGCTTCATTGCCCTGTGCTCTTCATAATAAAAGTTCTTCCGTTTGATAATGTCGACAAAAATATTACTGTATTATAGACACTAGCAGACACAGAGGACCACACCACCCACAGTCAAGACTGACACGGCTTCAAATAACAATAATAGTATTCATAATCATTTGAAAATGAGAACTTATGAAGTTATGATGACTTCAGTGCAGTTGATGTTTAGCCACAGTTAATACAGAGCAGACCTGCGATCGCGGGCTGCTGATTTCCTCCTATTATGTCCATGATTTCCTCACAGCCTGAGAGCTATGAGGAATACAAGTGATCACAACACATTTCTGACAGCTGAAAATTGCGCATTTGTTGACCTTTATCCATTTAAAGTAAACAAATTATTTTTTCTTGATATTTTATATTGTTTTCATATTATTATTTACTGATGGTGTTTACAGAATGCGAGTGCGTGTTATATTGAAAGCGAGGCTGGGTGTGCCTATGAATATAGGCTACAGTGAGTTTTTTAAGGTGCTGTACAAGCAAATCATATTGTCTACTCTGTGTACAGTGACAGGGAGTGTAAAGTAACCTACTTCATTCAATATCGAATAGGCTACTGTAGCCTACACTATGTACAAATGGTTTTGCTCATGGCAGTTGTGACAGTCATTTTAACGTGTCAGCAGGCAAGCTTCACTCATTCCAGGATGCATTATGCGTTGTCCTATAGCCTACTTGGAACGTGTTTTGGAATGGATCTATAGTAGCGTATAGAAATTTGCTCATAACAGGCCGGCTGGAATACAAAGCAAACTCTTTGTATTCCAGCTGTTTTTTTTGTGATGTTTTATGATGTTTCAATGTTGCGTTGGTAATGTGTTAGACAGCTTAGATGTTCTTAGATGTTTTGTTAACCTGATTCCTATCCCACTCTGTTTAAGTAAAAGTGTGCTATTGCTGCAAAATCTCTTTGCTTTTGTTTTTTTCTTTTCTTTAATGTGTTTGGAAATGACTTTTAATGATGTTAACTAGATCTCATAACTGGCCTAAACACATAAAAATGTGTATATACCCTATACCGTTTGACTATAAGACCTCTATAAGAATCTCTATTCATGTAGTCAGTCAATGATCAAACTAGTAGCATGAATATGAATTAAAGTCCAAGCGGGTTAGGCAAGGCAAGGCAATTTTATCAACAGTTTGTCTCAAAGGGCTTTACATAGCATGAGCATCATAACAACATCCTCTTCCCTTAAACCCTCACATCGACTGAGTAAAAACTCCCAGGAAAACCAAGGGGAAAAATTGCAGTTGGTTCAGACTGGGGGTGGAGCTGTGGAGAATATATGGAAACACAGAGAGACTGCGAGACGCCAAGGCCAAACTACAAGGTGCGAAGGTGAGGGGGGGGGGGGGGGGTCTGCCTCTCTGACCCATGGGGAGAGCTGGTTCCACAGTAAAGGAGCCCAGTAACTGAATGCTCTACTTCCCAGTCTGTTTTTAGAGACACTGGGAGTCACTAACAGACCTGCATTCTGGGAGCCAATAAAAATCTTTGATAAGTCATAATAAAAATAATGACTCATTATTGTGCATTTAAAGATGTATATTATTACATTGCAGCATTATTTGGGGATGACAATACAAGACTTCCATGTATGTGCATTTGAAGGAGAGTTTGCTTTGTATTCCAGCTGGCAAATTTCTATAGGCTACTATAGATCCATTTCAAAACACGTTCCAAGTAGGCTATATGACAAAGCATAATACATCCTGGAATGAGTGAAGCTTGCCTGCTGACATGTTAAAATGACTGCCACAACTGCCATGAGCAAAGAGCAAAACCATTTGTACATAGTGTAGGCTACAGTAGCCTATTCAATATTGAATGAATTGGTTACTGTACACTCTTTGTCACTGTACAGAGTAGTCAATATGATTTGCTTGTACAGCACCTTAAAGAACTCACTGTAGCCTATATTCATAGGCACACCCAGCCTCGCTTTCAATATAACACACACTTGCATTCTGTAATCACCGTCAGTAAATAATAATATGAAAACAATATAAAATATCTTCCAGCAAGAAAACTACTTACTGTAAATGGATAAAGGTCAACAGATGCGCAATGCAGGGCTCTCCATTTTTTAACTGAGTTCAGACTGAGATTTTGTCGGCGGGGGGGGGGGGGAGGGGGGGATATATTAATATGTTACTGCATACAAATTTGTCCACAGACATGGTGACTAATGTATGATAGTAGGCATTATTGGCCCTTAACACTAATATTCAGAAACAACACTGCCTCAAAAGGATATTGGCCTAAGCAACACCAGTAGAGGCATATACTTTTCCCTGAACTTTTAAACGTTGCAAACGTGCAAAACATACATTATATTTATGTGGTATTCAGTCCAATGCTTAAAAATATATCTGTGGCATTCAGTAGGCCAATGCTGTGGTAAAGTGTGCAAAGTATGAGTATGAATATTTGATGGAGTATGAGTAAGTGTTTCCTTCTGTTACATAGATAGAACTTTATCAATCCCGTGCAGGAGAATGGAGAAATGTGTTAATGTTTTTCCCTATAAAACAATAATGGTAAAAAAATAATACAAAACATGACGGTAACTCTAAAGTCAAACCGTCCAATCTGAAGGCTTTACTTACCACTCCCCCTACTCACTTCCACCAATGCAAAGCGAACAGAACTGAGTAGGGGAGGGCGTAGCCCAACTAGTTTGTGACAGACCCAGAGGAACGCAACGCAAATTAAATGTGAACATGTATTGAGGCTTTAATAAAATCCCGGACGATTTTGAAATTTCACCCGGACGCATTTGATTCCTACCCTTCCACTGTTAAATAGCGGCGCAAGTTGTGTGGCGTGTGAATGGGTTGAATTGCGTGCGTCTCACGGAGAGCCCTGCGCAATGTTCAGCTGTCAGAAATGTGTTGTAATCACTTGTATTCCTCATAGCTCTCAGGCTGTGAGGAAATCAGCAGCCCGCGATCGCAGCTCCTTTGATGTGAACGCGCACAGAGCGCATAGTTCAGAGCCGGACAACGTTGTCGTAGTAAAGCCCTCAGGTCTACTCTGCATGTATTAACTGTGGCTAAACATCAACTGCACTGAAGTCATCATAGCTTCATAAGTTCTCATTTTCAGATTATTATGAATACTATTATTGTTATTTGAAGCCGTGTCAGTCTTGACTGTTGGTGGCGTGGTCCTCTGTGTCTGCTAGTGTCTATAATACAGTAATATTTTTGTCGACAGAAGAACTTTTATTATGAAGAGCACAGGGCAATGAAGCACGCTAGCCAATAAGATATTGGGCCCTATCTTGCATCCGGCGCAAGTGACTTAGTCACTGGCGCATGTGTCGTTGCTAGTTTCCAACTGGCGCAGAGCGCTCTTTTGCCACCTGCGCCACTCGCCGGTAAATTAGGGAATGATCTTGCGCCCCAAGGGGCGGTTCGGCGGAAGGAGGAGGCGTGTTCTGGCGCAAACGGTATTTTGACGTTTCTGAAAACCATTGCGCTACTGACCAGGAAATACCTGGTTTAAAGTCAGTGGCGCGTTGTTCAGATGCTATTTTAAGGGCGGATGCATACATGCGCATGCGATGCATACGGATTGCTTGTGCACCTCGCGCATACACTTTGCTTCTCTCATCTACCTAGCCGCACATTCTTGGTAAATTATTTGGGAAAGAACAGCATGATGCAGCGGTAATAAGTTGTACTTTAAAATCAATGCATCTGCAAACACCGTACAGCAAAAACATATTTTCTTGACACAGACATCGTGTAGGCCTACATGCCCATAACTTTTAGGATTGATGAGTATTTGATCGTGAAAAACATTGTTTTACCGCGAGTGAGTGTTAAAAAGAATGAATGAATGTGGGCGCGCGTGTGTGCTCTGTTTAAACACACGCAAACTAAACACGTAACGCATAATACAATAAATGGCAATGTCTATTACCGCGGGGACACATGCATATTAGGATAGCATACAATACTGATAAGAAACAATGTTTATAATGTATTGCGTATATCATTAAATAGAACCACAGTTACCGCATATCATATGTTATATCATATACGTTTTCTTTGGCGAAATTTATTTGAAGACTCAGTATTTCTGAAGTTGTGGAAGAAAACCCCTTATTCCATGTGTGAATTAGGCCATATTATTTGGCAATAAACTGAGCCATTTGCAGTTTGAAATTCATGTGCATCTGTCTCATCGGAGACTGCAGACGCGCTGTCAAAATATCAACTCGTCCGATTCAAATGCGCTCATGGCTCTTAAAGGGGATGGGAGCTGGCACTCTCATTGGTTTGTTGGACGTTACGCCCAAACCACACCTACGGGTAATTAGGCTGCTTCAGACCAACCCTTTTGACACTTGCGCCGCGACGCAAGTGTCATTTATCCGCCTGTAAAATAGCGATAGCGCCGTAGAACCGCCCACAAAGCTACTTGCGCTTTGCGCTTCCCACTTGCGTTTCAGACCGTTAAAATAGGGCCCATTGAGTGGTAAATTCGTTTCGCTCAGTAAGAACCAAAAAACGAATAAACGAACTGAAATTTAGATTTTCGTTTTCTTGTCAAAACGAAAAAACGAAAAACGGCTTGTTTTCTGGTTTCTGCTTGCGTCAATTATTCCCAGAAAACAGAGTAATAAAACGTACCTTGCTCCCACCCGCTCTGTAGGCTACTACAGTCACTTCAACGTTGTGGCGTTCCCATGATCAGAGTATGGCTGACTAACCACGGACCTATAACTGCTGCAAGTCAAGAAACTCATTTTAAGAATGCAAGGCATAAAATACCCTGGTAGCCTACTGCTTTTATCCAGATGCTTTTCTTCTGCACATGCTCAGCATAATCGTCTGCATTGTTCACTGAAGTAAAAGCCTTTGAGTAAACTTTTCAACAAAATAACTTCTCCCACCACAGCCCGTGTTCAAATAAAGACAATCTACTTATTATGAGGATTTCTTTATTTCTTGAAAGCACAAAAAAAAAAAAAATATTATATTGGGTATGTTTTTAGAGCAGGGAACAGTATCCCAGTTTGCACCTCACCCACCTTTAACTTAGGTTCCAAAATGTGGATCTCCAAAGCATCCTTTTGCATCTTTTGAATTGTTACAATTGCATGGAGGTTGGTGAGGGCATCTGGTTCAAGTAGGGCGATGACGCCATCAGTAGCTGGAAGAAGATGATTAGACAATGCAATTATTACTTGAGCCAGAATATTGCCCCATCTAATTTGCAACGCGCTGGGTTGTATTAATTATTATTTTTAATTATTTTGAATAACCAACCTCTTATAAAGGCACTTCTATCCTGGGGGGTGGGGGGATCAGAGGAGCTCCCCCCAAGGATGCCCTCAGCCACAGGACGCATACTCTGTGAGGGCTGCAGAGGTGGAACCCCTCCAGTCTGCCGGGCCTCTGCTTTTTTTCGATTTACTAACATGGAGGAAAATGTTACCCTAATATTCAGTAAGCGCTATTTTGAAGACATATATATATAATGCATTTTGCCTAGGTGTAGCCTTCTAATATATCTAAATCCTATTAAATATTGGCAGTGTTGGGGTGGCTGGGAAATGTACTACTTACATTTACTGCTTAAATATAGGCCCATCACATGTTGAATATAGCTCTTAAATAAGGTAGAGCAGGCAAAACAGCACAATTGATTTGATTTCAATTAAACATTAGTTTACCTCTTTAAACTATATTTTTGTACTTCATCTTCATTTGCTGCCAAGTAACGTGGTGAAGTTAGTTTGATGTTGGTTATTCAACAGATATTCAACAGATATTCGGCCATTCATTTCCTATGGGAAATTGCTTTTTGCTCAATAGCTTCCGAGTTATGGGACCCAGAGGTCCCAGACCAATGTAGACCTGTCCTACTATATGGTACTAACAACACACACCTCACTAAAAATAAATATTTTGCACCTCCTATTTTATTTGAATTCTTTAAAAATCCCATTAATTTCCTATGGAAAACTGCTTTTTGCTCAATAGCTTCCGAGTTATGGGACCCAGAGGCCCCAGACCAATGTTTACCTGTCCTACTATGTGGTACTAACAACACAAACCTCACTAAAAATCAATATTTTGCACCTCCTATTTTATTTAAATATTTTAAGAATCCCATTCATTTCCTATGGGAAATTTGTTTTTTGCTCAATAGCTTCTGAGTTATTGGACCCAGAGGCCCCAGGCCAATGTAGACCTGTCCTACTATGTGGTACTAACAACACACACCTCACGAAAAGTTAATATTTTGCACCTCCTATTTTATTTAAATATTTTAAGAATCCCATTCATTTCCGATTGCTTTTTGCTCAATAGCTTCCGAGTTATTGGACCTGGAGGCCCCAGACCAATGTAGACCTGTCCTACTATGTGGTACTAACAACACACACCTCACTAAAAGTTAATATTTTGCACCTCCTATTTTATTTAAATATTTTAAGAATCCCATTCATTTCCTATGGGAAATTTGTTTTTTGCTCAATAGCTTCTGAGTTATGGGACCCAGACCCCCCAGACCAATGTAGACCTGTCCGACTATGTGGTACTAACAACACACACCTCACCAACAATAAATATTTTGCAGCACATTTTATTAGAATTTTTTAAAAATCCCATTCATTTCCCATTGAAAAAGGCTTTTTGCTCAATAGCTTCCGAGTTATGGGACCCAGAGGCCCCAGACCAATGTTGACCTGTCCTACTATGTGGTACTAACAACACACACCTCACTAAAAGTTAATATTTTGCACCTCCTATTTTATTTAAATATTTTAAGAATCCCCTTAATTTCCTATGGGAAATTGCTTTTTGCTCAATAGCTTCCGAGTTATGGGACCAAGAGGCCCCAGACCAATGTGGACCTGTCCGACTATGTGGTACTAACAACAAACACCTCACTAACAATAAATATTTTGCGCCTCCTATTTTATTTAAATATTTTAAGAATCCCATTCATTTCCTATGGGAAATTTGTTTTTTGCTCAATAGCTTCTGAGTTATGGGACCCAGACCAATGTAGACCTGTCCGACTATGTGGTACTAACAACACACACCTCACTAACAATAAATATTTTGCAGCACATTTTATTAGAATTTTTTAAAAATCCCATTCATTTCCCATTGAAAAAGGCTTTTTGCTCAATAGCTTCCGAGTTATGGGACCCAGAGGCCCCAGACCAATGTTGACCTGTCCTACTATGTGGTACTAACAACACACACCTCACTAACACTAAATATTTTGCACCTCCTATTTTATTTTAATTTTTTAAAAATCCCATTCATTTCCTATGTAAAACGGCTTTTTGCTCAATAGCTTCCGAGTTATGGGACCCAGAGGCCCCAGACCAATGTTGACCTGTCCGACTATGTGGTACTAACAACACGCACCTCACAAAAAATTGGGATTTTGCACCTCCAATTTTATTTGATTTTTTTTTAAATCCCATTCATTTCCTATGGAAAACGGCTTTTTGCTCAATATTTTCCGAGTTATGGGACCCAGAGGCCCCAGACCAATGTAAACCTGTCCTACTATGTGGTAATAATAACACACACCTCACTAACAATAAATATTTTGCAGCACATTTTATTAGAATTTTTTTAAAAACCCATTCATTTCCTATTGAAAAAGGCTTTTTGCTCAATAGCTTCCGAGTTATGGGACCCAGAGGCCCCAGACCAATGTAGACCTGTCCTACTATGTGGTACTAACAACACACACCTCACTAAAAGTTAATATTTTGCACCTCCTATTTTATTTAAATATTTTAAGAATCCCATTCATTTCCTATGGGAAATTTGTTTTTTGCTCAATAGCTTCTGAGTTATGGGACCCAGACCCCCCAGACCAATGTAGACCTGTCCGACTATGTGGTACTAACAACACACACCTCACCAACAATAAATATTTTGCAGCACATTTTATTAGAATTTTTTAAAAATCCCATTCATTTCCCATTGAAAAAGGCTTTTTGCTCAATAGCTTCCGAGTTATGGGACCCAGAGGCCCCAGACCAATGTTGACCTGTCCTACTATGTGGTACTAACAACACACACCTCACTAAAAGTTAATATTTTGCACCTCCTATTTTATTTAAATATTTTAAGAATCCCCTTAATTTCCTATGGGAAATTGCTTTTTGCTCAATAGCTTCCGAGTTATGGGACCAAGAGGCCCCAGACCAATGTGGACCTGTCCGACTATGTGGTACTAACAACAAACACCTCACTAACAATAAATATTTTGCGCCTCCTATTTTATTTAAATATTTTAAGAATCCCATTCATTTCCTATGGGAAATTTGTTTTTTGCTCAATAGCTTCTGAGTTATGGGACCCAGACCAATGTAGACCTGTCCGACTATGTGGTACTAACAACACACACCTCACTAACAATAAATATTTTGCAGCACATTTTATTAGAATTTTTTAAAAATCCCATTCATTTCCCATTGAAAAAGGCTTTTTGCTCAATAGCTTCCGAGTTATGGGACCCAGAGGCCCCAGACCAATGTTGACCTGTCCTACTATGTGGTACTAACAACACACACCTCACTAACACTAAATATTTTGCACCTCCTATTTTATTTTAATTTTTTAAAAATCCCATTCATTTCCTATGTAAAACGGCTTTTTGCTCAATAGCTTCCGAGTTATGGGACCCAGAGGCCCCAGACCAATGTTGACCTGTCCGACTATGTGGTACTAACAACACGCACCTCACAAAAAATTGGGATTTTGCACCTCCAATTTTATTTGATTTTTTTTTAAATCCCATTCATTTCCTATGGAAAACGGCTTTTTGCTCAATATTTTCCGAGTTATGGGACCCAGAGGCCCCAGACCAATGTAAACCTGTCCTACTATGTGGTAATAATAACACACACCTCACTAACAATAAATATTTTGCAGCACATTTTATTAGAATTTTTTTAAAAACCCATTCATTTCCTATTGAAAAAGGCTTTTTGCTCAATAGCTTCCGAGTTATGGGACCCAGAGGCCCCAGACCAATGTAGACCTGTCCTACTATATGGTACTAACAACACACACCTCACTAAAAATAAATATTTTGCACCTCCTATTTTATTTTGAATTCTTTAAAAATCCCATTAATTTCCTATGGAAAACGGCTTTTTGCTCAATAGCTTCCGAGTTATGGGACCCAGAGGCCCCATACCAATGTAGACTTGTCCTACTTTGTCGTAATAACAACACACTCCTCCTTAAAAATTAAGATTTTGCACCTCCTATTTTCTTTAAATATTTTAAATATTTAATTTGTTTTCCCACTTCATTATGTGAACTTGCAAATTATATTTTAGCTTCAGACCTTTCTGTAATATTTCCTTCTTGCAATCCATGGCAATGAATGAGACTATGCACAGTATTGGTGTAAAGTGATTCTCAATCAACACAGCTGTTGCGTTTTATACACTCAACAGAATCTTTTGGTAATCAGGCATTGATCTTCAGTCATTACGGTATAGCATAGGGTTAAAGTCAGTGGAAGGGATCCAATATGAAAGTGTATATGGCTTTAACCAGAGAGAATAGATGAAATGGAAATGTGTGTGTGTGTGTGTGTGTGTGTGTGTGTGTGTGTGTGTGTGTGTGTGTGTGTGTGTGTGTGTCTCCCCTCCCCATTCATGCTTACCACATTTTCTGATGTAAACACACCTTTTACGTTTTTTTTTTTTAATCACATTTCTAAACAAAACCTGGCACTTGGACGAGGCACAATTTTCCTCAACCTTGTCATCGGCCAACACAGTCTCACTCCGAGAACGTCAAATACCGACTGTTGGCAAAGGCCCTTTATGCCGCGTTTCCACTGCAGGGTGCGGAACGGATCGGATCGCAAAGGGGCGGTAGGGAGGGGGCAGTATAGCCCAGCTCAGTTCCGAGGTCGCGTTTCCACTGCCGACAGTACCCTTGGTGGTAGGCCGGATGTCAATCGCCGCGGCAGCTACGTAAACATCGTAAACAACGTCTTCCTCCGCAAGAATGCAGACGAACGTCTTCACCTCCTTGTTCGCCCAAGCAAGCTTTTTACGCGACATGTTAATTGTAAAGAATAATACCTCGAGGCTACTGTTTGTTTGTTTTTATCCCCGCGTCACCCGGAAGTGACGATTCTGTCGACCAATCAACGGAGGGGGGGTGTAGCTAGAATTCCAGGGTACCCTTTCAGGCGTCTGGTCTCGTTTTGGGTACCGCAACGGAGGAGTCCCTAGAATGGGGTCGGAACGGGTACGGCAAAGTCCGGGTCACGCCCACTTTTGGCGGTGGAAACGCGATCCGACCCGCACCTTTGCGATCCGATCCGTTCCGCACCCTGCAGTGGAAATGCGCCATTAGCGTCGGTGACTGACGGGAAAGGTACCCTTTTTATTCGCTCGGTGACGGTAAAGGTACCCTTCGGCGTCTTCTGCATACGGAATGGGGGGTGCCTCACTACGTCTCTAATAGACGCTGTGAGCATCTTTCCTATTGGATAGTTTTTAGGATATTCTTCTGTGAAAATGGCGGACATACTTTTTATCCTGGGTGGAAAATATGATATTTTAGCATAGTTAAACCATTAAAAGTGTTTATGTAAACATTTTTAGCGAGAAATGTGCATTTTACTTTCATAATCATCGTTCGGCGAATGTGAAGGATGTTTGGTTTGATAGATATGACGAAGAATATTTCATCGGCCGATAATGGCCGGCGTACAGGCATCCCGGGCTCACGAAAATAGGTGACACTGTCACGTTATTTAATCTATTGAAACGTGATCAGGTACACGTATTTCTAAATGTTCGTGTCAAAAAGCACAATTTTCAAACTCATGCATATCAATTGGAAGTATTTGTCGTGATTTGTCACTAAGCACGACTTCCATCTAAGGTTCTGTCCGGGAGCTTTCTCCCTATTGTCCCTTAAGGAGCTCCGTACAGAACATTTATTGTTGAAAAATTGTCTGTGATAACTAAGAATATGACAGCTTTTCCAGTCTCACCAATATGCGCACAGATCGCACGGTTTGACACTTTCAAGATGCGTGCAGTAGCCTACATACGCCCAATGACCATTTCGTGTGCATACGATACGCAAAACCCAGCATTAACTACTGTGGAGGGCGGATACGTCCATTTCGCGTGCATATGTGCATATGATACGAAAAACCCAGCATTAACTGAATGGGAGATGCAATATTTTAGGACATATTCACCATTTAACGTGTTTCTAATGACATTTCTAGCGAGAAATGTACTTTTCCCTTGAATAATCCTCAGTCAGTGAATGTGTATGATCTTTATTAATCTTTATTATCTGAATGGGAAATGCAGCTCACGTGTTTCCTGCTTTTGTGTTATTAAACCGTTACTTTATGTAACTTTTAATGATATCATCTTGTTAGAAACACGTACGTTTTCGTGAACACTGGATTACGTCGCATTTCAACATAAAATAGCGTGTTATATACACACACACACACACACACACACACACACACACACACACACACACACACACACACACACACACACACACACACACACACTGCATTTCGCTGCCAAATAAATAAATACTATGGCAGAATAAAGAATAAATTAATTCATTATCATTCAACTTCAACATGCGTTATTACAGTATAGTGGTGGAGGGATGACGTGTGTTGGCCAACCCGGAAGTGAGCGTCGCCCTGGGTTCCCTTGACAAAAAGCCAACGGGTTTTTCCATTTGATTTTGGATTATTGCAGAAAAATTAGCATCTTTGAAGCACCTCCTCAAAAACTGAAAATAAATAAAAATAACTGTGCTCCAAAGAAAGAAATGTAAACCAATGCATTCCGAATGGGAGTGTTTCTCCGATTTTTCCATGCTACACAGAACGAAATGTAAACCCATGCAAATAAAGACTTCATGGTCATAATCATTTAAATATCATTAATCTCCTGAGGGTGGTATTCTATTTTTTTCAATGGGGCTGAGTCCAGTCACTTGACCGTCATGGTTGCTATGGTGGTTGCTATCCACCAGCCCCTCTAATCCTTACATGGCTCTAAAAACCACGCGGCAAATGAGCTGCCGTAAATTGTGTTGTTTTTGTCGTAAACTAGTTAAAAAATAGACGGATATTCCAAGGTATCCTTAAAAGGCAGCTTGGATGTTTTTATTTTCTGCAGTTTAGACTTCTTCTATAACCTATTTTTGAAAGCAAAACACCAAGCTCATTGATTTAACGAGGCAGGGTTATTTGAAACAATTTATTAAATAAATATTTATGAGAGGTCATTCCTTCTCCTGAGTTTTCTTCCTATTTATGTCTAGTGTAATAATAATAATAATACATTTAATTTAGTTAGAGGTTAATTTAGTGTACAACCCTACTGTCCACAAGCATCACCCCCCCCTCCCCATATGGATTTGGAGAATTGTTGCCACGTCCCAGTGGTGGAGGTATCATATATATGAAAGAGGGCATTCAATTATACTACAATGATCAATTAGGAGGCCGAAGCCCTAAAGGAAGTGATGCAATAGGTGACTGGGTCGACGACATTTAAGTAAGCTTTACTTTGAGGTCTCTTATATATCAAAGGGGGTCTCATAGGACGCATACGCTTCAACCTGTGGCTCCGGCCCTACAGGAAATGACTCAGCAAGTGCTCCATCTCGTTGCACCTGCACCCAGCGGCTCGCTTGCAAGATTTTGGCCTGAAGTTATTCCCAGACCTACACCGTAGCCATCCAACCTGCATATCTGAGAATCAGGCCTCTCTTTAATAATGACAAAATGTATGAGAGAAATACACATTAACTTTTGACTCATAAGCGGCGTGGTGCCGGCTCCTTTTGACCTTTTGACCCCAGACTTCTGGGGGAATAGCTGAATCAATTCATTAGTCAATCAAAAGCATGTAAATATCTTCCCGGTGGCGTAAGAGAGAGAACAAGGTGTCCTTCAACATCTACGCTTCCAGGCGATTGCAACGGTGCCACACATGAGCATATTCGAACATGTTTAATGGTAGTAATTAGCTGTCGAAATTGGAGGCCTTAATCAATAATGAGCAGCTATTGATTTGCTTCCCGATAGAAATTTGTGACAAATGACATGTTATTTAGCCTCTACACGTTGAGTTGAGTCCAATGACACCAAGCATGACACTCTAGAAAATGGTAACATGTATTTTACATGGTACACCTAGGTCTAGGACATGATCTCGGTGTAGCAAGAGGGCAAGCTTGATCTCATTGGACTCAGCTTAACGTGTAGATGCTAAATAACATGTAATTTGTCAAAAATCTCCATCGGGAAGCAAATCTATAGCTGGTCATTATTGATAAAGGCCTCCAAAATCGACAGCTAATTACTACCCCGAAACATATTCAAATATGATCATGTGTGGCACTGTTGCAATCGCCTCGAAACGTAGATGTCAAAGGACACCTTGTTTGCCCCGTTACGTAACCGGGAAGATATTTTCATACTTCTAATGAATTGATTCATATTTTAAGGTTCTCGGAGTGAGACTTTAAGTGGCTGCAGCAGAAGTGTTGAGACGAAAGATGATATCAAGACATTTATAGAATATTCCCATTCACATTATGATTCTTCGTCATAACATCCGACCAAACATCCTTTACAGTCACCAAGCGAGGATTATGAAAGTCCAGGCTAGGGCTGGGCGATATATCGAATATATGCGATGTATCGCGAGATGTTCTCCAGGGGATGTATAAAATGCCCATATCGCGAACATCGAATATAAATTGGGACGCAATGTTTCTTTTTGCCGCCGCCGGCATACTCGTTGTGCTTTCACGCGACGGGGCGACAAGATCTCATACAAAGTGAACGTAGAGACGCGTATCTGCCAATCAGCGTTCAACAGCGTGGCCACTGAGTGACATGTGTAACGTAACAGCCAACCAGCGTTCAACCGTCAAACTCGGTGCAGTGCAGTCCGGGGTGAACTGCAGCACGGAGGAGAAAGTGATTGTTGCCGTTTGCGACTCCCGGAGCTCTATATATAATGATATATAATATAATATAATATAATTGGTTATATAATATCACGGATAAAAGCTCTGTGCGCCCCCTGATGGCCGTAGCGTGGGGAGCTCTCATAGGGATTGGGCTTCTCGGGGTTTGTTTAACGCACAGCGTTCCCTTCTCTCGCTATTTCCGGTGGCTCTCTAAACTCACTCCCCCCGCCCATTGCGAGTCCACAAGATTCTCATGGACGCGCGTGTGTGACGTAGTCTGGAAGGCGCGCTGCTGTAGGTGCGTGTACCTCCGACTGGTGAGTGAGAACAGCCAGAAAGAGAAAAAAGGATGGAAACTGAGGATTTGGTTTCGAAAAAGAATAGCACTGGATCCTTCGTCTGGCAGTGTATATATAATAATTATTATTCAAACTGTTAATAAATAATTAACGGTTTGAATAAATGCTGTGTTGGTAAATCTAACTTGCTGTGATTTTCCTTTTCTTATGTGCAAGTTCTAAATTGTTCCAATAGAAAGCACTGATGAGTTTAAACAATATGTTGTTTCATGTAATCTACATGCAGACTTATGTTTCAGTAATACTAGAATTATTACTGACGTAACATTATGCCAGACATGGTTGAATCGAGCATTTATGATGTGCTCTAGAGGAGATTCAAAATATATCGAGATATATATCGTGTATCGAGATATAGTAAAAAAATATCGAGATATTCATTTTGGCCCATATCGCCCAGCCCTAGTCCAGGCCCCCCCTTCCGGCACTCGGGGTCCGACTGGGCCAAGTTTAGGGCAGGAAGGGCCCCCCATTCCGGCCCTCGGGGTCCGACCGGGCCAAGTTTCGGTGCGGGGGTCCCAGTTAGGCCTTAGAATAAGGTATTCAAATTTCAGGGCGGTAGGACCTTCCTATCTCAAAAACTGTTTTTCCACCACATTCTGAACCATTAGGTCTTGCAGGTAACACTTCTGAGGGGCTTTGTCCAAATGACAGTCCATTTGGGAAAACTTTTTTTCTCTAAGGGCTAGAACTCCAAATCTCGGATATGTCGTTCTCGGGGCCCCGGGAAATGTGTGTAAACATTTTAGCATCCCTAGCTATCTCGAAAAGGCCGGAAAAGGGGCATGACCTCCCACAGTACGGTAAATGTACATAAGACAGAGGTTAGTTTCTAGTCCCCATTTTTTGTGGGATGGAGGTGTACATTTGTGGCTTAAGGTGTGTAGTCACAGCTGGCCTGTGGCCACGTTTTTGAAGTCTGGGGTCAAAAGGTCAAAAGGAGCCGGCACCACGCCGCTTATGAGATAACAAAAAGTGAATGTGTATTTCTCTAATAGCTTTTTGTCATTATTAAAGAGAAGCCTGATTCTCAGATATGCGTGTTGGATGGCTAGGGTGTAGGTCTGGGAAGAACTTCAGGCCAAAATCTTGCAAGTGAGCCGCTGGGTGCAGGTGCAACGAGATGGAGCACTTGCTGAGTCATTTCCTGTAGGGCTGGAGCCACAGGTTGAAGCGTATGCGTCCTTTGAGACCCCCTTTGATATATATAAGAGACCTCAAAGTAAAGCATACTTAAATGTTGTCGACCCAGTCACCTATTGCATCACTTCCTTTAGGGCTTCGGCCTAAAGGACAAAGCCCCTCAGAAGTGTTACCTGCAAAACCTAATGGTTCAGAATGTGGTGGAAAAACAGTTTTTGAGATAGGAAGGTCCTACCGCCCTGAAATTTGAATACCTTATTCTAAGGCCTAACTGGGACCCCCGCACCGAAACTTGGCCCGGTCGGACCCCGAGGGCCGGAATGGGGGGCCCTTCCTGCCCTAAACTTGGCCCAGTCGGACCCCGAGTGCCGGAAGGGGGGGCCTGGACTTTCATAATCCTCGCTTGGTGACTGTAAAGGATGTTTGGTCGGATGTTATGACGAAGAATCATAATGTGAATGGGAATATTCTATAAATGTCTTGATATCATCTTTCGTCTCAACACTCGCTGCAGCCACTTAAAGTCTCACTCCGAGAACCTTAAAATATGAATCAATTCATTAGAAGTATGAAAATATCTTCCCGGTTACGTAACGGGGCAAACAAGGTGTCCTTTGACGTCTACGTTTCGAGGCGATTGCAACAGTGCCACACATGATCATATTTGAATATGTTTCGGGGTAGTAATTAGCTGTCGATTTTGGGGGCCTTTATCAATAATGACCAGCTATAGATTTGCTTCCCGATGGAGATTCTTGACAAATTACATGTTATTTAGCATCTACACGTTAAGCTGAGTCCAATGAGATCAAGCTTGCCCTCTTGCCACACGAGATCATGTCCTAGACCATATGTACCATGTAAAATACATTTGCTAGAGTGTCATTGGACTCAGCTCAACGTGTAGATGCTAAATAATATGTCATTTGTCACAAATTTCTATCGGAAAGTAAATCAATAGCTGCTCATTATTGATTAAGGCCTCCAATTTCGACAGCTAATTACTACCATTAAACATGTTCGAATATGCTCATGTGTGGCACCATTGCAATCGCCTGGAAGCGTAGATGTTGAAGGACACCTTGTTCGCCCTCTTACGACACCGGGAAGATATTTACATACTTCTGATTGACTAATGAATTGATTCAGCTATTCCCTCAGAAGTCTGGGGTCAAAAGGTCAAAAGCAGCCGACACCACGCCGCTTATGAGACAACAAAAGTTTATGTGTATTCCTCTCATAACTTTTTGTCATTATTAAAGAGAGGCCTGATTCTCCGATATGCAGGTTGGATGGCTACGGTGTAGGTCTGGGAAGAACTTCAGGCCAAAATCTTGCAAGCGAGCCGCTGGGTGGGTGCAACAAGATGGAGCACTTGCTGAGTCATTTCCTGTAAGCCATAGGTTGAAGCGTATATGCGTCCTTTGAGACCCCCTTTGATATATAAGAGACCCCAAGGCTTACTTAAATGTTGTCGACTCAGTCACCTATTGCATCACTTCCTTTAGGGCTTCGGCCTCCTAATTGATCATTGTAGTATAATTGAATGCCCTCTTTCATATATATGATACCTCCACCACCGGGACGTGGTAGCAATTCTCCAAATCCATATGGGGAGGGGGGGGGGTGATGCTTGTTGACAGTAGGGGTGTACACTAGACATAAATAGGAAGCAAACTCAGGAGAAGGAATGACCTCTCATAAATATTTATTCAATAAATTGTTTCAAATAACCCTGCCTCGTTAAATCAATGAGCTTGGTGTTTTGCTTTCAAAAATAGGTTATAGAAGAAGTCTAAACTGCACAAAATAAAAACATCCAAGCTGCCTTTTAAGGATACCTTGGAATATCTGTCTATTTTTTAACCATCTGACCCTAGTTTACGACAAAAACAACACAATGGACGGCAGCTCCTTTGCCGCGTGGTTTTTAGAACCATGTAAGGATTAGAGGGGGCGGTCGATAGCAACCACCATAGCAACCATGACGGTCAAGTGACTGGATGCAGCCCCGTTGAAAAAAATAGAATACCACTCGACACACTCAGGAGATTAATGATATTTAAATGATTATGAACATGAAGTCTTTATTTGCATGGGTTTACATTTCGTTCTGTGTAGCATGGAAAAATCGGAGAAACACTCCCATTCATCACCCAAGTGGGTGCTACTCATTGGTGGTGGTTAGTGAGGTCCCCCCTTCACTGTAGGCGTCTTTGAGTGTTATTAATTATTATTATTCTTCATGTTTAACCTCTGTTTTTCTTTTATTCCTAGTGTGTTTTACATAGTTTTGAATGATGACTATATGCTCTGTAAAGTGACCTTGGGTGTCTTGAAAGGCGCCTCTAAATTAAATGTATTATTATTATTATTATTATTATTCAGAATGCATTGGTTTACATTTCGTTCTTTGGAGCACAGATATTTTTATTTATTTATTTATTTTCAGTTTTTGAGGAGGTGCTTCAAAGATGCTAATTTTTCTGCAATAATCCAAAATCCAATGGAAAAACCCGTTGGCTTTTTGTCAAGGGAAACCAGGGCGACGCTCACTTCCGGGTTGGGCAACATACGTCAGCCCTCCACCACGCTATACTGTAAAAACACATATACTGTAAAAACACAACTCAAGTTGAATGATAATGCATGAATTTATTCTTTATTCTGCCATAGAATTTATTTAAGGGGGGGGGGGGGGGCATACAAGTCTTTTGGCCATAGTGGATCCAGATCTGTTCCGGAGCATTTCAGCACCCCGGGCAACAGCGCAGGGTTGCAGATCCTGCAAAAAACGTCCCGCCCACATACCGTTCAAAATCCACCCAAAATGTCCTAGAAGCAGCCCAAATAAAAAGGATATTCCACCTTGGCCAACGTTTTGAAAGTAATAATAATTGAGGGAATATCTGCAGCGAAATGCATTGTGTGTGTGTGTGTGTGTGCGTGTGTGTGTGTGTGTGTGTGTGTGTGTGTGTGTGTGTGTGTGTGTGTGTGTGTGTGTGTGTGTGTGTGTGTGTGTGTGAGCTGCTAGTTTAGCGAAAGCAGCGTCCTTAGCAACCTGACGTCATTGAAACATGCGAGCTAGCCGATCAAATCTTCCTAATAACTATAAAACTAAAGATCAGACGTAATCACTGACTAAAGATTAAGCAAGTAAAAAGTATATTTCTCGCTAGAAATGTTATTAGAAACAAGTTCAACGGTGATTCGGTCCTAAAATAGGCCTATTGCATTTCCCATTCGATTCATAAAGAAACCAATCCCGAGATATCCCCGGACCCATGCAAGTGAACGGAGCGTTCCACGGCATTGAGAAGACCCGTGTAATAAAGACCCATAATAGTTCTGTTTATGGCATAGATTTCTCCTCAGATTAGGCTAATTTATGATAATGATAAAATAAAAGTAAAAACGCTCGATCAAAGGCCCGGCCCGAGGATAGTGATGGCAAATATCGACCCGACCCGGCCCGCGGGTCGGGTCGGGCTCGGGCTCGGGCAGAGAATCTAAACACTGACTGGAACTACTTAGCAGGTGTCTGTAGGCCTATATCAGGATATAATACACACCCTGCAGCCAATCAGAATACGAGTATTCCCCCAGACTGTGGTATAAACAATAAACAAGAGTTATAATCAACCCCTACGCATCAATATTAATGATAACCCATTATTATACGGTATGACTTCTAGATATCACGTCCGCTCGCGACACTGGACTTGCGAGGCATCGACGCGGACTTCCATTCACATAGCCAAAAACAAGACAATAGATCTATGGCTAGATCAAAACATCCAGACATACAATTCTAAAAAGAACAGATTAAGCAGCTACCCTTTTTTCTTTCGCGGTTTGCCTGAGCAGCGCACCTGCATTTAATAGCCTATATCCGTGAATTGTCACAATTTCTCAGAATCAAAGGTGAAAGTAGAAACGGGTGGCCTAAAGCTGTCATATTGTTCACAATTTTGAACAATAAATGTACTGTACGGAGCTCCTTAAGGGACATTAGGGAGAACGCTCCCGCACAGAACCTTAGTTTGGAAGTCGTGCTGGTGACACGACAAATACTTCCAATTGAAATACATGGGTTTGAAATTTGTGCTTTTTAACACGAAAATTTTGAAAATACGTGATCCTGATCACGTTTCAATAGATTAAATAACGTGACAGTGTCACGTCTTTTCGTGAGACCGGGTTGGACAGCTATTGAGCAAAAAGCAATTTCCTATAGGAAATGAATGGGATTCTTAAAATATTTAAATAAAATAGCAGGTGCAAAATATTAATTTTTAGTGAGGTGTGTGTTGTTAGTACCACATAGTAGGACAGGTCAACATTGGTCTGGGGCCTCTGGGTCCCATAACTCGGAAGCTATTGAGCAAAAAGCAATTTCCCATAGGAAATTAATGGCCGAATATCTGTTGAATATCTGTCGAATAACCAACATCAAACTAACTTCACCACGGTCTGCCAAGTCCTCGTGGGGCAACTCGGGGTTGCGTAAATTGACACACACACACACACACACAATTTACATATTGAATAAGTGGAAGATATTGAACTTTCCTCTTATTCAATTTTATTTTACTAATTTATTTTACTCATGCATTGACTTGTTCAGCTATTTCCTGCCAAGCTCTCTCACGCGCTCTCGCTGCCGTGGCGGAGCGAGAGCGCGAGATGGGTAACTGTTAAAATGGGTAACTGCTCGGCATACGCGTTCATTAGAATTTCCAATTCCGTGGGGGAAAAGTAAGTGGATATACGCTTTTGGTCCATGTTTGATCATGTTATCAGAGATCCATTGATGATGGCTCTTTATAGTCAACAGGCATGCCCTCAACCCAGAGTGAACATACTCAGAGTTGATTAACCCAACGCTGATCACCTGTTCTGAAACCGAAAACCCAGAGTTGCCTTTCAACCCTGAACTCTGAGTCAACCAACTCAGAGCGCAGGATTAAACTCAGAGCATGTAAAACCATCTACCTGACCAGGCCTCCGTACTCGTTTTGCCCTCGTCTTCAGTACTCCTCCATTGGGGTACGTGGGGGTAAAACAAACAAACAGTAGCCTCGAGGCAGGGCCGGCGCTGGCCGTTTCGGAGCCCTAGGCGACTCAAAATCAACTTGCGCCCTGGACAGGTCTTGCGAGCGGGGGGGGGGGGGGGGGGGGGGGGGGTGCTACGCTGACGGTTTCGGGCCACCCTGACAATTGCTCCCGCGCCCCCTCGCTTCTCCGTTCGCGTCGTATATTTTAATTGACATATTTTTTAATTAAGGGCGCCACCAGAGGGCGCCCCCAACGCATTTGTCGCCCTAGGCGGTCGCCCTAGGCGGTCGCCTAGCTCGCCTATGCCGATCGCCGGCCCTGCCTCGAGGTATTATTCTTTACAACGAACATGTCGCGTAAAACGCTTGCTTGGGCGAACAAGGAGGTGGAGATGTTCCTCTGCATTTTTGGGGAGGAAGACGTTGTTTACGACGTTTACATAGCTGCAACGGCGATTGATCCGGCCTACCATAAAGGGTACTGTCGGCGGTGGAAACGCGACCTCGGAACTGAGGCCCCGTCCACACGAAGCCGAAACAGGCAAAACCGTTACGGTTTCGATCTATCCGGTTTCGGAGTATCTCCGTAAAGACGGAGTCAGGCGAAACCGAGTAGATCTGTAGAAACGCTGTAGTACACATTCCAGGCCCATAAGGGGCGCTGCTGCTGCTACAGAAATCCTTGTTGTTGTGAGTTCTGAGACTCCGCGGGCTTAACAGTCATTGGCTAGAGCAGGGGTGTCAAACGTACGGCCCGCGGTCCGGATCAGGCCCGAGTACGGGTTTAAATCGGCCCGCAAGATGATTTTGTGAAGTACAGTATTGTAAAAAAAAAAAAATGTAAAAAAAATTATAAAAAAAATTATATATTTTTTTATAAAAATCCTTCCTAGCATTACATGGATTGCATTGACTGGCACTGATTAATTTGTTGTACATTGAACTACTGGACAATTGTGTGTAACTGGAAGTCGCTTTGGAATGTAACGTAAAATGATCTGCTATTTTTCAATGAAGGAAACTTCTTAATGTGTCCACTAGAAGTCGCAATAGCAATTATGTTAAGCAAGCAAACTTTATACCGGGGCTGAGCAGGGAGCAAGTATAAACAGGTAGTGCAGCTAGCCCGGAGCTACCTTGTCGTTCTGCCTTATACTTTCAACATTATGCGCTTTGGCACTCTCATTGCCCCAAAATGTCTCTGTCAAAAAGACAAAAAGTGGACAGAGTGCAGAGTTTTCCAAGAAAAATGGTCATCGTCCTTTTTATTCACGGAAGTAAATGGGAAACCTGTGTTTGGTGTGCTCACAGCATGTTTAATTTTACATAATTATGCCATATTTTTACCGGTCCGGCCCACTTGGGAATAGATTATCCTCCATGTGGCCCCTGAGCTAAAATGAGTTTGACACCCCTGGGCTAGAGGGTCGAGGGGTGGGGCGATGACGTCATGGTTTACGGTTTCAGTCGGTTTCAGGCGTCCACACGAATCCAAAACGAAACCGGGTAGATTTGAAACCACCTCCGAGGGTGGTTTCAGAAGTTTGCGGTTTCGGTCAGCGGATTCGCCGGCTTCGTGTGGACGGAAGGCCGAACCGTACAAGACCTTTGCGGTTTCGCCATGAAATCGGCTTTGTGTGGACGGGGCCTGAGCTGGGCTATACTGCCCCCTTCCTCCCGGACTGAGGCGAACCAAACCGTACCGCACCCTGTAGGGGAACCCGGCATAATAATAATAATAATAATAATAAATTAAATTTATATGGTGCTTAATATGGTACTCTAAGACGCTTTAGATATTGCCCTATCAAAACTATGCAAGACAGACTAGGAATAAAAGAAAAACAGAGGTTAAACATGAAGAATCAGGTGGGAGTTAGGTGGGGAAGGCTAGTGTAAAAAGGTATGTTTTGAGTGCAGATTTGAAAGAAGAGAGGGTTGGATAGACTTTGATGTGGGAGGGGAGTGAATTCCAAAGGGTGGGGGCAGCAACTGAGAAGGCCTGATCACCCCAAATCCGTCGCTCAGTCCGTGGAACTTGTAGCAGGTTGGCAGAGATGGACCTGAGGAATCGGGAGGGGGCGTGGTGATGGAGGAGGTCGGCAAGGTAGGGGGGGGCTAGGCTGTTGAGGGCCTTATAGGTGATGAGTACGATTTTGAAGTTGATTCAGTGTTTAATTGGAAGCCAATGGAGTTCACGGAGGACAGGTGTAATGTGTTCTCTGGAGCGGGTACCAGTGAGGAGGCGTGCAGCTGAGTTCTGGACATATTGAAGTTTGTGGTGGTGCCGTAGAGAAGACCATTGCAGCAGTCAAGCCTGGATGAAATGAAAGCGTGGATGAGTGTCGCAGCAGCGGTAGTTGACAGGTTGGGGCGGAGGCGGGCAATGTTTCGGAGGTGGAAAAAGGCAGTTTTGGTAATATGGGTAACATAGGGGAGGAAGGAGAGAGTGGGGTCCAGGATAACTCCAAGGTTACGGATTTTGGTGGAGGGGGTGATGGTTGAACCGTCAATGTTAAGGGTGAAGTTCTGAGTGGAGTGAGTGAGGGTGTCAGGACCAATGATGAGTTTGAGTTGAGTTTGAGAAAGCTGTTTTGCATCCAGGTCTTCATGTCAGTCAAACAGTCGGAGAGGGTTGAGAGGGTGGAAGGACTGATGGTTTTGGAGGGGAGGTAAAGCTGTGTGTCGTCGGCGTAACAGCGGAACCGGAGTCCATGGTGACGGAGGATCTGACCAAGAGGAAGCATGTACAGAATGAAGGGGAGTGGACCAAGCACAGAACCCTGGGGGACACCGTGGATGAGAGTAGTGGCTGATTGACAGTTGTTGATGGCGATGAATTGATGTCTGTCGGAGAGATAGGATCCGAGCCAGGAGAGGGCGGTGCCAGTGATGCCAAGGGTGGATTGGAGACGGGAGAGGAGAATGGAGTGATTGATCGTGTCAAAGGCAGCACTGAGGTCAAGGAGGATGAGGATATTGAGGCAGCCAGTGTCAGAGGATAGCAGAAGGTCATTGGTCACTTTGAGGACGGCAGTTTCTGTACTGTGTTTGGAGCGGAAACCGGATTGGAAGAGTTCAAAGAGGTCGTTGGTGTCAAGGTAGGTGATGAGTTGTTTGGCAACAACACGTTCCAGGATTTTAGACAGAAAAGGTAGATTGGAGATGGGGCGGTAGTTGTTAGGGGAATCAGGATCCAGGCCGGGTTTCTTAGTACGGGGGCATAGCCGCGGGAACGTATTCTCAGCAGGGGGTGCTGGGAAAAAAAAACTCAGCCTGCACTAGACTCGCAACTCGCTACATTGATAAAAAAGATATATAGCAGCGCAGCTCAATTACACCAGTGCATGCGCGCACAGTCGAAAATCGATCGTTGTGTTCACACCATGGTTTACATCCAGCTGCTCACAGAACAAGTTTAGCGCACCACCGCTCCCCTCACACTTTTTCATCTAACTTTTTTTCAGCACTAGGTCATATGAGCATTAAATAAATGCTGCGTCTCAAAATGCCTTGGACAGCAGCGAGGATGACTCGCTTTGCCACGGGCCGAAACAGTGCGGAGCGACCACAGCCAGAGCGAACACAGCGGGGCAGAGGAGTGTCAGGAATAGTCTTTGGTGTACACATCACTACGGCCGATTGGCACTACTGTTTAGTGGCAATGCAGTGTTTTATTCTATGCCTTTTTATTTTCGTAGATTATTTCAATGAATGCAATTTATTTATTTATAAAAACAAGATCTGGTCTTCAAATCTTTTTTCCAAATATAGGTCGTCTTACAATGGGGTTTGTGTTTATATTCGGACCAATTCAGTACAGCGGGCGCTCACATGACGTTAAGCATTTCCTGGTGCATAATGTGACTCTTCAGAACCTAAAATCCCGTTTCTCCCCGTTGACACGACAACACATAACCGGCGTTTTCAGAAATCTCCACTTTGGCCGGAGTTTTTAGAAATGATCGTTTTCTGTGATAAGACAGGGCCTCAGACAGGGGGTGCTGCAGCACCCCCAGCACCCCAACTTCCCGCGGTACTGTACGGGGGTGACTGATGCAAGCTTTAGGGAGGAGGGGACATGGCCAGAGGATAGAGAGGAGTTTACAGTGTTAGTGATGAGGGTGGAGAGAATGGGGAGACAGCCCTTTAGAAGTGTGGTGGGCAGCGGGTCCAGGTAGAGCCAGGTAGAGATTTGTGGCCCACAAATGAAATTAACCTAGAACCACAAAACCTATTTGACCCCTCAAATGAAGATAACTCAGCATTTAAGGTTTACATTTAGTCATACGATATATAAAAGCTTTTTACTATACATATAATGCTTTTAGGCCTACACATAGTTATACTATGTATAGTTATACTATACACACAGTTATACTAAAAGCTTTTTTACATAGTTAAACAATTTTATTTATAGTTATAAAGCTTTTTATCATTTTTATACCATACATATAGTGCTTTTATCTATAATTCTATATATCAAAGCTTTTTAATATAAATATAGTTTTTTCATATAGTTAGTTATAGTTATACTTTATATGGTTATAGCCAGTTATACTATATAAAAGCACTTTTTTAGTTAAACACTTGTATAGTTATGTATAGTTATTCTATATATAAAAGCGAGAGGGTATTAAATCACGTTTAAGTCTCTGGGTATAGGGTACATGTAACAATTAACCTCAACTCATCTTAACCTAGTATCAGTAGTGTAACAATTAACGGTTATAGCCGTTACCCAAAGCACTAAAAGCCTAGTTTGTTGCATTTATGGAACGTGTAGTTGCAGGATGTGAGGTGCTTTTTTTATTAACAAAATATTGACTTTATTTTGTTGTTATTTTAATGTTACAGTATCAGCTTGGTCTCCAAAAATAAGACATACACACACACACACACACACACACACACACACACACACACACACACACACACACACACACACACACACACACACACACACACACACACACACACACACACACACACACACACACACACACACACACACACGGTGGCCACTAGATGTCAGTAATGTTCAGGCCTATCTTACCAAAGCCCAAGTTTCTGCAGCTTAAGCGGAACGTAACCAAGTGACCCACTCTCTGACGTCATCGACGGACGGGCACGCCTATGCGTGCGTCACACAGGAACGCACTACAGTACTACAGTATGTCATGAACAGAACGCACATCACACTCCTAGCTCTGTGCTATCGACACACATAGGTTCATGAGCACACACACACACACACACACACACGCACACGCACACGCACACACACACACACACACACACACACACACACACACACACACACACACACACACTTTATGGCAGGTGGTTCTGCTGGGTTGGGGCGGGGGGGGGCAGAGGGGGCTTCACCTGCGTGGGGTGCGCGCGCAACACACGGTGTAGCTCGAGCTGCAGATGGTGATCTGGAGATGACGTTATGGGTCAGCGTAAAAAGCACGTGGTCATAGCAGGGGTCACGTGGTGTGCACAGAACGCGTTCCTCTGCACCGCGGGGTGTATTGGCAGTGTTGCCAGATTGGGCGGGAAATATGTCCGAATCTGGCAACACGTTTGTAGCGGCGATGTAGGGCATGTTAAGTAAAGCGTTTCACCGCATAATGTGATTATGGCAGAGCAGTGAATCACTAGTGGTGTCATTTAATTAGTAGATTGAACGATTAATCTCTTTTTATTGGGGGGGGGGGGGGAGGGGGGGGTAGGGGTGTGTCCCGTTGTACAACGTCGACTATGTTTTTTAACAACACACCACGGATGGTCACGTGGTCACGGTGGTGAACCTGGATTAAAATGAATAAATAATAATAATAAATAGATAAATAAATAAATAAAATAACAACCACAACACTGCATGTGTTCACGTGCAGATAAGCGTCTTGCAGCGGCTGGGAGAAAACAACATCTGGAGCGCGTCACGTCGCCGCGTCTCTTCCCCTCGGCGCGCGTCCTCGATGCGCGTGCACCGCAGAACAGACGCAGCAGCGGCGGCAGCAGGCAGCGCGAAAGCAAGCGCGCGCGCGACGGCATCTCAACTCGCATCGTCTCCTCGCGCCTCTGTCCATCACAACGGTGAGGACGATGCATCTCTAACAGGATGACCCCGCGGGCACGCGCGTCCCCCTTAACGAGTCTGGCACGCGCGCGCGCGGGCATGAGCGTTGATGTACTGGACGTCTAAAGCCGCGCCGGGACCCCTAACCGGCACGTTCTTGCGCTGTTACCTGCGCCTCAACATGGCGTCCGGGGGCGGGAGCGGGTGGCAGACCCCCTGTAGCCCCCCCATCGTCGACAACACGAGCAGACACACGCGTACGTCCTCGTGCGCCGCGGCGATGTCGCGCGAAGAAGGCGGCGGCGGCTGGTCCCTGGAGTACACGCAGGACCTGCACCTCAAGATGAGCAAGAAGATAGCCCAGCTCACCAAGGTGTGTGTGTGTGTGTGTGTGTGTGTGTGTGTGTGTGTGTGTGTGTGTGTGTGTGTGTGTGTGTGTGTGTGCGTGTGGGTGTGTGCACGTGCATACGCGTGTGTGCGTGCATGTGTTTACGTGCTGTCAGAGCCTTTCACGGATCCATCAGAGGCGTAAAGATGTGAGTTTTTTTCGCGTGCGTGCGTATGAGCATGCGTACATGTGTGCGTGCGCGTTTGCTCGCACGCGTGTTAGCGTGCGTGTGTTTACGTGCTGTCGAAGGCTTTATGGATCCATTCAAGGATGTATGTGTGTGTTTGTATGTTTGTGTGTGTATGTGTTTCTGTGCATGCATGTAGCCTATGTGTGTGCGTGTGTGTGTTTACGTGCTGTCGGAGCCCCCGTTTGTAGCGGTGTTGTTTCCGTAGCGGAGAGTGGAGGCGTCCTGCTCCACAGTAAACGGTACTTCAACCAGGGGACAGGATGGTGGGGGGGGGATGCCGTTTATTCGTGAATGATGGGATGCACCCAGTGCTCCTCATGTCGCTGGACGTTTTTTTTAGGTATAAAAAAACCGCAAACACACACACACACACACACACACACACACACACACACACACACACACACACACACACACACACACACACACACACACACACACACACACACACACACACAGGTATGAATGAAAGAGGAATTGTTATCATTCTATGACGGTGTAGCTCTGCCGAGTTCCTATTGACTACCCCAGACTATACCATTACCATGTGCCCTTGTGTGCACGTGTAATGCGTGTGTTTGTGCGTGCGTGTTTGGTGCGCGTGTTTTTTTTTTGCTAGCCTGGGATCAGTGAAGTTATGTCACCTTTTAGAGCAACCTCGTGTTTTGGCAGCGCTTCACTCCTCCTCTCAGCTCGCCGACGACCGAAAACAAACAGGCCTACTCCTGCACAGAGGAACGCTACCGGCCGGGTATCGACAAACACATAATGAAGGGAAATAAACGGTACATATCCGGGAAATTGCTAGCAAAATGCTTGCAAAATGCTGGCACAATGCAGACATAAAGCTGGCAAAATGCTTGCAAAATGCGGGAAAATGTCTGGCAAGATTCGGGCAAAATTCTGGCAACTTTGGCCTGTTTGGAGGTGGGGGGATTGCAGTCTGTAGGTTGGTCGTTATCTTGTGGCTTCTATGCATACTACAAGCTCAACACACTAGTGGGTTATATATATTTTTATGACACACCTTTTATTAAAACAATATGAATGGGCTTTGTTGCGATTTTACTTTGAACCTGTGTCACTTTGTTTCCGCCATCTTTTACTTGATAGCGGAGTCATATAGAGACTTTTCAGGAGTGAAAGACTTATCACCTAGAGTCATAGAGAGACTAATCACCTAGACACTAGAGTCAGCGAGAGACTTACCACCTAGACTTTAGTCAGTAAGAGACTTATCACCTAGACTCTAGAGTCATGGAGAGACTTATCACCTAGACTCTAGTATCATAGGGAGACTTATTACCTAGACTCTAGTCATAGAGAGACTTATCCCCTTGACTCTAGAGTCATAGAGAGACTTATCCCCTTGACTCTAGAGTCATAGAGAGACTTATCACCTAGACTCTAGAGTCAGTGAGAGACTTATCACCTAGACTCTAGAGTCATGGAGAGACTTATCACCTAGACTCTAGTATCATAGGGAGACTTATTACCTAGACTCTAGTCATAGAGAGACTTATCTCCTTGACTCTAGAGTCATAGAGAGACTTATCCCCTTGACTCTAGAGTCAGTGAGAGACTTATCACCTAGACTCTAGTCATAGAGACACTTATCCCCTTGACTCTAAAGTCATAGAGAGACTTATCACCTAGACTCTAGAGTCATAGAGAGACTTATCACCTAGACTCTAGAGTCAGTGAGAGACTTATCAACTAGACTCTAAAGTCATAGAGAGACTTTGACCTAGAGTCATAGAAAGACTTATCCGACTCATTCTGAAGTAGGGAGGGAGAGGCAGGAAGTCAACAGAGAGAAGCCAAGAGAAAGTGTCCATATGCGGCCCTTCCACCATTAAAACAAGCATCCATAATTCATTGAATACTTTATGGGATGGTTTAACAGTACAGGCAAGACCTACGGCACGGATGGACAAACAGGCCTACTCTTGACTCTAGAGTCATAGAGAGACTTATCACCTTGACTCTAGAGTCATAGAGAGACTTATCACCTAGACTCTAGAGTCATGGAGAGACTTATCACCTAGACTCTAGTATCATAGGGAGACTTATTACCTAGACTCTAGTCATAGAGAGACTTATCCCCTTGACTCTAGAGTCATAGAGAGACTTATCACCTAGACTCTAGAGTCAGTGAGAGACTTATCACCTAGACTCTAAAGTCATAGAGAGACTTTGACCTAGAGTCATAGAAAGACTTATCCGACTCATTCTGAAGTAGGGAGGGAGAGGCAGGAAGTCAACAGAGAGAAGCCAAGAGAAAGTGTCCATGTGCGGCCCTTCCACCATTAAAACAAGCATCCATAATTCATTGAATACTTTATGGCATGGTTTAACAGTACAGGCAAGACCTACGGCACGGATGGACAAACAGGCCTACTCTTGACTCTAGAGTCATGGAGAGACTTATCACCTAGACTCTAGTATCATAGGGAGACTTATTACCTAGACTCTAGTCATAGAGAGACTTATCCCCTTGACTCTAGAGTCATAGAGAGACTTATCACCTAGACTCTAGAGTCATAGAGAGACTTATCACCTAGACTCTAGAGTCAGTGAGAGACTTATCACCTAGACTCTAAAGTCATAGAGAGACTTTGACCTAGAGTCATAGAAAGACTTATCCAACTCATTCTGAAGTAGGGAGGGAGAGGCAGGAAGTCAAGAGAAAGTGTCCATGTCCCTTCCACCATTAAAGGGGACTTATTATACCACCAGGTGTGAGTGTGATTAGCCTTACAAGCCGTTTCGAAAATCTGCCTAATATGACATCACTAGTGGGTGTGTCCACCTAGATCTGTGCTGGATAGATCTATCTACCAGCCTACCCAGTGGACTGAAGTAAACATTGCTCATCTATCCAGCACAGATCTAGGTGGACACACCCACTAGTGATGTCATATTAGGCCGATTTTCGAAACGGCTTGTAAGGCTAATCACACTCACACCTGGTGGTATAATAAGTCCCCTTTAAAACAAGCATCCATAATTCATTTAATACTTAATGGGATGGTTTAACAGTACAGGCAAGACCTACGGCACGGATGGACGCATTGTTGCAGTGAGTTTGAACTGGTTTAAGTGTGAAATGGTTTAAATTTGTACTGGTTTCAGTGTGAACCGGTTTCAATTCGGACTGGTTTCAGTGTGAACTGTTTTTTAATTGAACTGGTTTCAGTGTGAATTGGTTTCAATTTGACCTGGTTTCAGTGTGAACCGGTTTCAATTCGGAGTGGTGTGAACTGGTTAACATAAATTAACATAAATAATAAATTGCTTCGCTGTCTTTACTGGAAGATGGTGTGCCTTTTGCCTAGACACTGGACTGAGACAGATTTTTAGCTACGTGTGGAAAGGGGTTCTGAATGAAAAGAAACAAAAGTGACGAAACAAGAAATATGAAGCTCAGGTTATTCTATTTGTCATATGCACATCATAACAGGCATAGCAATCATAGCTGCCAAGAACATTGTTGTATCCCAAGTTCTCCTTAACAATGCAAAAAACAGAATGATAGTATAAGAAGAAAAAATAGTAACAAAGTAGAGAGCAATTTATGTTTGCATGTGTATGTATATATAAATAGATGTTTAACTGGAGAAACTTAAAGTCAGTTTAAGTCTTGAATGCCCTCCCTCTCTCCCTCTCGCTCTCCCTCTCTTTCTCTTTCTCTTTTTCTCTCTCGCTCTTTCTCTCTCTCGCTCTCTTGCTCTTTCTCTCACTCTCTTTTCTCTCACTATCTGTCTCTCTCTCTCTCTCCCTCTCTTTTTCAGGTGATGTGTATGTATATAGATATATATAACTGGCAAAAAAACTGATTCTGTTTAAGTCTTGAACGCTCTCTGTCTCTCTCTCTCTCTCTCAGGTGATTTACGCGCTTAACACCAAGAACGACGAACACGAGGAAGAGATGGAGGCACTGAAAGACTCCCATGAAGACGAGGTACATCTGAGAATGTAAAGGATGTCTGGTCTCAGCAACCTCACCTGGTCTGAGTCTGATTGGACTCTGGGGCTGGGGGAGGCTGCACACCTGTTGCTCATTAATCAATCAGTGTGCAACAGTATCTGTTGCACACACTGTGGCTGTTTCCCAATGTGAAGGCTGCAGCCTTGCTAGGACGCGTCCCTGCTAGTCGCGTCCTATGGAGATGAGACTAGAGTGCTAGCTCGAGTGCTTCCTAGCGTTTGTAATGTTCGGACTTTGGAACGACTTGCTAGTGTGGAAGCGCTTCCGCTTTTTAATACTGCGTTTACGCTTGTAAACACAATTGCGCTTATGAATAAAACATGGCAGCAATCAAGTTGATCGATATTTATTTGACTTTTGTCTGTTATGAATGCGGTCATGTCTCCTTCGCATGGAGCCTCTTTGAGGAAGTCACAAAAGCTTTGTTGCGGTTGATCGAATCGTCTTTATTAAAAAAAAATCCATTCAATTTTTATAAAACTAAGTGAAATTGTCTGAGAACTTAATTCATCACATTTACTGTATGGTTGATTACTATTATGCAGGGGGAAAAAGACAAAGAAAGTGATGATAATCATGTATTTATTTGGATATATTATTTAACTGATCTGATTCATTCATATATACCTACAATCTACCAGTGCTTTGAACACATAAGTATATTATATAAAATACAATTATATACGTTCATTACAAATTACAAACATTGCAAATGATCGGTGGTGCATTTATTAATATAATATCAATATAATTTAATATAACTTCACTTACATTTGAACGTCTACTGCTTTCCCTCTGCCATTTTTTATATCCCGTGCAGCGTGTGAACGCAGTGGATTGTGGGTAGTTTTGGCTCGCCTCGGATTCAGCGATGCATCCTTGAAAAATCTCGGAATTCTCAAAAACAAAGGACGCGAAAATGGCGCAGCTTTCGAGTGTCCTCAACATTGGAACAGTGCTTGTCGGCGTTCTATGACATAGCATCCTTAAAAGGGCGGCCGTTGAGCATGCTTCCTTGACATTGGGAAACAGCCTGTTACTGGGTACGTATGGCTGTCTGTGAGGGATTCACGAGTGAAGCTAGGAGAGAGGGCTGTGCCAGTGATTACAAGATAATCCGCAAGTCCAGAGAGGTGGATGAAGAGTAAAGGCAGTAGCTCAGGAGGCAGAGCGGGTTGACTGGTAACCGGGAGGATGCTAGTTCGATCCCAGGCTCCTCCTAGCTGAGTTTCACACTGTCCCTGAGCAAGACACCTCACCCTAACTGCTCCTGACCAGCTGGCTGTCGCCCTGCATGGTCGACTCCGCTGTCGAAGAATGCATGGTTGTAAGTTGCTGCAAAAATCCCTTAAAGGTCCCATGACATGCTATTTTATGTATTCTTTAATATAGGTATTAGTGGGCAACTAACACAGTATTCAAAGACGTTCCCTAAATTCAGCCGTGGTGCAGAGTTACAGCCACTCCGAGCCAGTCGCACATTGAGCTTCCCCCAAATGCGCTGTTTCGGTGGGAGTGTCAAGGAGGAGGGTGGGGGTGTGGCCCTGAGCAGCTTGCAGCCACCATGCGCTGTTTACAGTGGATGTATCACAATGGCGAGCCGCACACAGCCTTTAGCCGTGTTCTGTAAATATTCTAGAACACACGGGAGTCCTGGAGCTCTATATTTAAATATTATCATATAGCCTACACAGATATCTATATCATATAATATATATTATCACGACCAAAAGCTGTGTGAGCCGATATTATGAATCTCATACGAACGCGTTGGGTTCTCCGACGTTCCTGGTTCTTCAACGTCCACATCAATGTGAATACACACACTGTAACGCAAGTGTTTCTTGTCGGTTCTTTGACGTGTCTTGTATTTCCACAACGAGACTGTCGTGGGGGTTATCTGAGCCATGGTTGAGAAGGAATTGGGGGAAAGGAACTTTGATTTGACTCGCTGAAGTACATGAACTGCGACATGCCGCCGGTTGCCGCGAGGCACCATCGCCCGGCAGCGGGCAGCCGGCAGCAGGCAGCGCGCGGTTCAGTCGACTTCAGGTTGATGTGAAAGTGGAAGAACCAGAGACGTCGCAGAACCCGACAAAGTCGTTTGTGATTCATAATATCGTCTGGAGGCGCACACAATATGTTATATGATATAGATATCTATGTATATGATATTATTTAGATATAGAGCTCCAGGACTGTAACGCAAGTGTTGTACACTTCCTTGTTATTTGGATAACCGTTCTGCTGTTGGTGTGACGTCGGACTCTCGTATCTGGTATTTCTACAACGAGACTCGTATTGGGGGTTATCTCAGCCAAGGTTGAGAATGAATTGGGGGAAGGAACTTTGGCTTTGACTCCCTCAAGAACATGAACCACGACAAGGAGGAGGGGATCTTTGCCGGGCAGCGCTTATGCACCTCCGCCTCCGGCGGTGGTCCCTCAGCGGGGCTCAAGCGGGAGACATTCGCCGCCAACAATCCCTTTCTCCTCCATGTCGTGGTTCATGTTCTTGAGGGAGTCAAAGCTAAAGTTCCTTCCCCCCAATTCATTCTCAACCTTGGCTGAGATAACCCCAATATGAGTCTCGTTGTAGAAATACCAGACCTGTTATGCGCCATCACACCAACAGCAGAACGGTTATCCAAATAACAAGGAAGTGTTACAACACTTGCGTTACAGTCCTGGAGCTCAACCCAGTCGCCAAGAAAAAACGTCAGTGGTGTACGTTTCCATGAACACTGGATACGTAGCATTTCAACGTAAAAAATAGCGTGTTATACCTACAATATCCACGTGTGCCGCTGTGGAGGCGGGTTTCGGGGTTTGGGTTTCACGGCTTTCGCGGCAAATTGTGGACACGATTGTTTAGGGGGGGGGGGGTGGGAGACTGTTGATGACCGGGGAGGGGGGGGGGGGGGAGAGACACGGTTGTTTGAGGGGGGACGACGACACACGATTGTAGGGGGGGGGGGACACGTTAGTTGAAGGGGGGGGGGGGGGGGGGGACACGTTTGTTGAGGGGGGGGGGAGACACGTTTGTAGGGGGGGGGCGCGCTCGACAACGAGAGTTGGTTTTTATTGAACGCTCGACAACGAGAGTTGGTTTTTATTGAACGAGACTTCAACACGGAACAGCTGCGCGAAACGATGGTCACGTCACTCTCGGTGACGGTGTCGACAATAATGAACACACGAACAATGTTAATAGAACAACACACAACCACATAACATCCCGAACCCATTAACCCCACTTAATCCTAACAACAAAACAAGTTAACAAAAGCCCCATTTGTCAACTGAGAACCCCAATTCCCAGAATCCCCCGCGGCTCCGGAACACGGCGTAGCTTATATTAATCTTTATTATCTGAATGGGAAATGCAATATTTTAGGACAGATACACCATTAAACGCGTTTCTAATGACATTTCTAGCGAGAAATGTACATTTTCCTTACATAATCTTCAGTCAGTGAATGTGTATGATCTTTATTAATCTTTATTATCTGAATGGGAAATGCAATATTTTAGGACCGATTCACCGTTAAACGTGTTTCTAATAACATTTCTAGCGAGAAATATACTTTTTAATTGCATAATCTTCAGTCAGTGATTGTGTCTGATCTTTAGTTTTATAGTTATTAGGAGTTGATCGGCTCGCTCGCATGTTTCAACGACGTCAGGTTGCTTTCGCTAAACTAGCAGCTCACGTGCTTCCTGCGTTTGTGTTATTAAACTGTTACTTTATGTAACTTTTAATGATATCATCTTGTTAGAAACACGTATATCTGAGAGCCAACCCAGTCGCCAAAATCATACCTACGTTGACAGTGTACGTTTCGTGAACACTGGATTACGTCGCATTTCAACATAAAATAGCGTGTTATACACACACACACACGCACGCACATGCACAGACACACACACACACACACACAAGCACACACACGCACGCACAGACACACAGACACACACACACACACACACACACACACACACACACACACACACACACACACACACACACACACACGCACACACGCACACGGTGCATTTCGCTGCTAAAACAACAACAAAAAAATATTCCCTCAAATATTATTACTTTCAAAACGTTGGCCAAAATGGCCAATAATATCTTTTTTTTTTGGGATGCTTCTAGGACATTTTGGGTGGATTTTGAACGGTATGTGGGGGGCACGTTTTTTGCAGGACCTGGCAACCCTGCGCTGTTGCCCGAGATCTGGATCCACCCCGGCGTGGTGCCGTCTCCTTTTGACCTTTTGACCCCAGACTACTGGGGGAATAGCTGAATCAATTCATTAGTCAATCAGAAGCATGTAAATATCTTTCCGGTGGCGTAAGAGGACGAACAAGGTGTCCTTCAACATCTACGCTTCCAGGCGATTGCAACGGTGCCACACATGAGCATATTCGAACATGTTTAATGGTAGTAATTAGCTGTCGAAATTGGAGGCCTTAATCAATACTGAGCAGCTGTTGATTTGCTTCCCGATAAAGATTTGTCACAAATGACATGTTATTTAGCATCTACACGTTGAGCTCACGTTGAGTCCAATGACACCAAGAACGACACTCTAGCTAATGGTAACATGTATTTTACATGGTACACCTAGGTCTAGGACATGATCTCGGTGTAGCAAGAGGCCGAGCTTGATCTCATTGGACTCAGCTTAACGTGTAGATGCTAATTAACATGTAATTTGTCAAAAATCTCCATCGGGAAGCAAATCTATAGCTGGTCATTATTGATAAAGGCCTCCAAAATCGACAGCTAATTACTACCCCGAAACATATTCAAATATGATCATGTGTGGCACTGTTGCAATCGTCTCGAAACGTTGATGTCAAAGGACACCTTGTTTGCTCTGTTGCACCACCGGGAAGATATTTTCATACTTCTAATGGATTGATTCATATTTTTAGGTTCTCGGAGTGAGACTTTAAGTGGCTGCAGCAGAAGTGTTGAGACGAAAGATGATATCAAGAGATTTATAGAATATTCCCATTCACATTATGATTCTTCGTCGTAACATCCGACCAAACATCCTTTACATTCACAGAGCGAAGATTATGAAAGTCCAGGCTCAGCAAGTGCTCCATCTCGTTGCACCTGCACCCAGCGGCTCGCTTGCAAGATTTTGGCCTGAAGTTCTTCCCAGACCAACACCCTAGCCATCCAACATGCATATCTGAGAATCAGGCCTCTCTTTAATAATGACAAAAAGTTATGAGAGAAATACACATTAACTTTTTGTTATCTCATAAGCGGCGTGGTGCCGGCTCCTTTTGACCTTTTGACCCCCGACTTCAAAAACGTGGCCACAGGCCAGCTGTGTCTACACACCTTTAGCCACAAATGTACACCTCCATCCCACAAAAAATGGGGACTAGAAACTAACCTCTGTCTTATGTACATTTACTGTACTGTTGGAGGTCACGCCCCTTTGCCGACCTTTTCAAGATAGCTAGGGATGCTAAAATGTTTGCACACATTTCCCGGGGCCCCGTGTACGACATATCCGAGATTTGGAGTTCTAGCCCTTAGAGATAAAAAAGTTTTCCCAAATGGAGTGTCATTTGGACAAAGCCCCTCAGAAGTGTAGCCTGCAAGACCTAATGGTTCAGAATGTGGTGGAAAAACAGTTTTTGAGATAGGAAGGTCCTACCGCCCTGAAATTTTAATACCTTATTCTAGGGCCTAACTGGGACCTCCGCACCGAAACTTGGCCCGGTCGGACCCCGAGGGCAGGAAGGGGGGGCCCTTCCTGCCCGAGACTTGGCGCGGTCAGACCCCAAGGGCAGGCCCCCCCTTCCTGCCCTCGGGGTCCGACCGGGCCAAGTTTCGGTGCGGGGGTCCCAGTTAGGCCCTAGAATATGGTATTCAAATTTCAGGGCGGTAGGACCTTCCTATCTCAAAAACTTTTTTTCCACCACATTCTGAACCATTAGGTCTCGCAGGCAACACTTCTGAAGGGGCTTTGTCCAAATGACAGTCCATTTGGGAAAACTTTTTTTCTCTATGGGCTAGAACTACAAATCTTGCATATGTCGTTCTCGGGGCCCCGGGAAATGTGTGTCAACATTTTAGCATCCCTAGCTATCTCGAAAAGGCTGGAAAAGGGGCGTGACCTCCAACGGTACAGTCAATGTACATAAGACAGAGGTTAGTTTCTAGGCCCCATTTTTTGCGGGATGGAGGTGTACATTTGTGGCTTAATGTGTGTAGACACCGCTGGCCTGTGGCCACGTCTTTGAAGTCTGGGGTCAAAAGGTCAAAAGGAGCCGGCACCACGCCGCTTATGAGATAACAAAAAGTGAATCTGTATTTCTCTCATTACATTTTGTCATTATTGAAGAGAGGCCTGATTCTCAGATATGCATATTGGACTGTTAGGGTATAGGTCTGGGAAGAACTTCAGGCCAAAATCTTGCAAGCGAGCCGCTGGGTGCAGGTGCAACGAGATGGAGCACTTGCTGAGCCTGGACTTTCATAATCTTCGCTCTGTGAATGTAAAGGATGTTTGGTCGGATGTTACGACGAAGAATCATAATGTGAATGGGAATATTCTATAAATCTCTTGATATCATCTTTCGTCTCAACACTTCTGCTGCAGCCACTTAAAGTCTCACTCCGAGAACCTTAAAATATGAATCAATCCATTAGAAGTATGAAAATATCTTCCCGGTGGTGCAGCAGAGCAAACAAGGTGTCCTTTGACATCTACGTTTCGAGACGATTGCAACAGTGCCACACATGATCATATTTGAATATGTTTCGGGGTAGTAATTAGCTGTCGATTTTGGAGGCCTTTATCAATAATGACCAGCTATAGATTTGCTTCCCGATGGAGATTTTTGACAAATTACATGTTAATTAGCATCTACACGTTAAGCTGAGTCCAATGAGATCAAGCTCGGCCTCTTGCTACACCGACATCATGTCCTAGACCTAGGTGTACCATGTAAAATACATGTTACCATTAGCTAGAGTGTCGTTCTTGGTGTCATTGGACTCAGCTCAACGTGTAGATGCTAAATAACATGTCATTTGTGACAAATCTTTATCGGGATGCAAATCAATAGCTGCTCAGTATTGATTAAGGCCTCCAATTTCGACAGCTAATTACTACCATTAAACATGTTCGAATATGCTCATGTGTGGCACCGTTGCAATCGCCTGGAAGCGTAGATGTTGAAGGATACCTTGTTTGTCCTCTTACGCCACCGGAAAGATATTTACATGCTTCTGATTGACTAATGAATTGATTCAGCTATTCCCCCAGAAGTCTGGGGTCAAAAGGTCAAAAGGAGACGGCACCACGCCGGGGTGGATCCAGATCTCGGGCAACAGCGCAGGGTTGCCAGGTCCTGCAAAAAACGTGCCCCCCACATACCGTTCAAAATCCACCCAAAATGTCCTAGAAGCATCCCAAAAAAAATGATATTATTGGCCATTTTGGCCAACGTATTGAAAGTAATAATATTTGAGGGAATATTTTTTTGTTGTGGTTTTAGCAGCGAAATGCACCGTGTGCGTGTGTGTGTGTGTGTGTGTGTGTGTGTGTGTGTGTGTGTGTGTGTGTGTGTGTGTGTGTGTGTGTGTGCTTGCGTGCGTGTGCGTGTGCGTGTGCGTGTGCGTGTGTGTGTGTGTGTGTGTGTGTGCATGTGCGTGCGTGTGTGTGTGTGTATAACACGCTATTTTATGTTGAAATGCGACGTAATCCAGTGTTCACGAAACGTAAACTGTCAACGTAGGTATGATTTTGGCGACTGGGTTGGCTCTCAGATATACGTGTTTCTAACAAGATGATATCATTCAAAGTTACATAAAGTAACAGTTTAATAACACAAACGCAGGAAGCACGTGAGCTGCTAGTTTAGCGAAAGCAACCTGACGTCGTTGAAACATGCGAGCGAGCCGATCAACTCCTAATAACTATAAAACTAAAGATCAGACACAATCACTGACTGAAGATTATGCAATTAAAAAGTATATTTCTCGCTAGAAATGTTATTAGAAACACGTTTAACGGTGAATCGGTCCTAAAATATTGCATTTCCCATTCAGATAATAAAGATTAATAAAGATCATACACATTCACTGACTGAAGATTATGTAAGGAAAATGTACATTTCTCGCTAGAAATGTCATTAGAAACGCGTTTAATGGTGTATCTGTCCTAAAATATTGCATTTCCCATTCAGATAATAAAGATTAATATAAGCTACGCCGTGTTCCGGAGCCGCGGGGGATTCTGGGAATTGGGGTTCTCAGTTGACAAATGGGGCTTTTGTTAACTTGTTTTGTTGTTAGGATTAAGTGGGGTGAATGGGTTCGGGATGTTATGTGGTTGTGTGTTGTTCTATTAACATTGTTCGTGTGTTCATTATTGTCGACACCGTCACCGAGAGTGACGTGACCATCGTTTCGCGCAGCTGTTCCGTGTTGAAGTCTCGTTCAATAAAAACCAACTCTCGTTGTCGAGCGTTCAATAAAAACCAACTCTCGTTGTCGAGCGTGCCCCCCCCCCCCCTACAAACGTGTCTCCCCCCCCCCTCAACAAACGTGTCCCCCCCCCCCCCCTTCAACTAACGTGTCCCCCCCCCCTACAATCGTGTGTCGTCGTCCCCCCTCAACAAACGTGTCTCTCCCCCCCCCCCCCCCCTCCCCGGTCATCAACAGTCTGCCCCCCCCCCCCCCCCTAAACAATCGTGTCCACAATTTGCCGCGAAAGCCGTGAAACCCAAACCCCGAAACCCGCCTCCACAGCGGCACACGTGGATATTGTAGGTATAACACGCTATTTTTTACGTTGAAATGCTACGTATCCAGTGTTCATGGAAACGTACACCACTGACGTTTTTTCTTGGCGACTGGGTTGTGGAGCTCTCTATCTAAATACTATCATATAATACATAGATATCTATATCATATAACATATTGTGTGCGCCTCCAGACGATATTATGAATCACAAACGACTTTGTCGGGTTCTGCGACGTCTCTGGTTCTTCCACATCAACCTGAAGTCGACTGAACCGCGCGCTGCCCGCTGCCGGGCGATGGTGCCTCTCGGCAACCGGCGGCATGTCGCAGTTCATGTACTTCAGCGAGTCAAACCAAAGTTCCTTTCCCCCAATTCCTTCTCAACCATGGCTTAGATAACCCCCACGACAGTCTCGTTGTGGAAATACAAGACACGTCAAAGAACCGCCCAGAAACACTTGCGTTACAGTGTGTGTATTCACACACACACATGTGGCGCTCGCACGGTCGAGTCTCATTGGCGGGCCAACGTCTCTGGGCGGGCCAGGCAGAGTAAGGGGAGGAGCTGAGATTCCTCATGACGTCATGAGCACAGATTTCCAAATCAGCGCGCTTGAGCCTCCGTTTTTTCAAAGGCGAGCAGAACAGCTAGTGCTCGTTTTACACCAAACGCAAGTTTTAGCCACTGGGGGACCATAGGCAGGCTAGGGGAACTCATATTTATGTTAGAAAACCTCATAAATTGAGATTTTCATGTCATGGGACCTTTAATGTAAAGGTAAAGGGTGTAAAAAGCGGCACTTAGGTAAGTGGACCTACCATACACTTTGAGTAAGTGGTCATTTGTAACTCCACCAAAAATCTTTGAATCCTGTGGCCTTTGCAAAAGCCATTGTTACTTATTATTATTATTATTATTAGGTCGAAACTGCAATTGTTTCAAGATACTAGTCACACCCTCAAGACACACCCTCCCTCCCTCCTTCCCTCCCTCTGTCCCTCCCCCATCAATGAAGTACCATGCCATGGGACCTTTAACACACACACTTACATACACCTATATGCATGCTTACACTACCAAGGGACCGCAATGGTTTTTTTGAGTTGTGTATCCTTTTGACCTGATTTACATTTGTATGCTTACCATTGTGCATGTGTCAATATAGAATTTCAATCACTCAATCCAAACCTCTCTCTCTCTCTCTCTCTCTCTCTCTCTCTCTCTCTCTCTCTCTCTCTCTCTCTCTCTCTCTCTCCTTCCCACCTCCTTCCCTCTCTCTCTCTCCCACCTCCCTCCCTCACTCATTCACGCCCCCTCTCTCTCTCTCTCTCTCCCCCTCTCCCACCTCTCTCTCTTCCTCCCTCCTAACCTCCCTCACCTCCCCCCTCTCTCCCTCCATCATCGAGCATAATATCTCAAACTGTGTTATTATTAGGTCGAAACTGCAGTTGTTTCAAGACACTAGTCACACCCTCAAGACACACCCTCCCTCCCTCCTTCCCTCCCTCCGTCCCTGCCCCGTCTCTCCCTCCATCCTCAAACATAGCAGCTCAAACCTTGTTATTATTAGGTTCGGCTGTGTTTCAGACGCTAGACTTTTGGTGTCAGTGTGTTGGCCTGGCGTGTTAATGGAGCCAGCGTTCCAGCTCGCCTACTCTGATTCACTGAGTCCTAACTGAGCCATCTGTTTTCCCAGACAGCCTCACTTTGTGCCAAATCGACTCTAGTTTGAGCTCACTCCCTCCCTCTCTCTTGCTCTGTCTGTCACTCTCGCTCTCGCTCTCTCTCTCTCTCTCTCTCTCTCTCTCTCTCTCTCTCTCTCTCTCTCTCTCTCTGTCTCTCTCTCTCTCTCTTGTGGTAGAAAATAACCGAGTTCTATCACTTCAACTAAACTCAGAGTGCTTGAGGAAACGAGGAGTCCAGGTCAAGTATGATAAGAGACTTTATTGCTATCCGCGAACAGGCCACAACAAAGCCGAGTGGCTTGCAAAACACACTGCCAGGTGTTTCTCAGGGTTCGCACAACACACTCCAGAATGATTCTCGTCTTTCTATTGTTTTATCTCAAGTATGCTTTCAGTACGCCCTCGTGTGTTCCACCACTCTGTTATCTCTGCCCTTCGTTCTTCTCTTCCTCTGACTCTCCACTGACCTCTTCCCTCTTCTAGTCTTCTTATTTCCTAGCGGAGGCCCATCGCTTAATTGCTCGTTATCACTTTTCCCATCTTTGTCCCCGTTGTCACCGTCAATGTCATCACCGTTACTTGTTCTCCTAATTCCTTCATTACAGTCCATGTGTATGGGTGGGCCTTGTCACAACCCTTATTTTCTGCATTTCGTTCGACCTCCCCTTTAATATCTACCGTGCCTGTTATCAGGGGATACAATCCTGTGTTACACGGTGGTGACTGAGCCTTCAGGGATAATGGCTCAGTTTTCTCATCTTTATTTTCTATTTCTCCAGCTGTTCTCTTTTCTTTCCTTACAATTACAATTAGGCATTTGGCAGATGCTTTTATCCAAAGCGACTTACATCGGTTAATACACACATTGACACACCGACGGCAGAGTCAACCATGCGAGGCGACAGGAGCAGTTAGGGTTAAGTGTCTTGCTCAGGGACACATCGACACTCAGCTAGCAGGAGCCGGGGATTGAACTAGCAACCTTTCGGTTACTTTTTTCCGCTTCTTTTAGCTTTGTGATTTCAAATTATTACCTCCATGTCCCTACACATCACTGCATCAGAAGTCCCTCCCACGGGCCATATTGTGCCTGATTTTGCTGTTCTCTTTTCCCATTTCTCAGAGATCTTTTTAATCTCATCTTTAAGCAATGGACAGTCTCTGCTCAAAATCTCCACTGCCGTCGGTGCCATATTAATCTTCTCTAGATGTATAAACACTATTTTTAATACAATTTATTTTACTTTATTCTACTCGTTAGTTAAATTATTTTATTTTACTTATGCCGATTGGAATGCGGCCCTTCCCACCATTAGGGCTATTTTTAAATCCAGGAAGGTTTACACAATTATTTCAGTTTAATTATTCTCAGTCTGTCTAATTTATTTCAGACCTAATTTAAATTTCAGACCGGGAAAGCTATTATAGAGCATTTTTTTATGTGTTCGTATGTAATTGTTTTTTTCCCAAGGATGCAATGCTCTTTCTTTGTCAGCAGAGGTCGCAAGGGGACATTCTGAAGTGAATAAGATTGATATCTATAGGTTGATACACAGACAGGCAGACAGACAGGCAGATAGGCAGACAGACAGACAGACAGACAGACAGACAGACAGACAGACAGACAGACAGACAGACAGACAGACAGAGGTGGCCAATACGTCGACCGCGATCGACTGGTCGACCGCGAGAGTAGTGCGGGTCGATTGCGTGACATTAAAAAATTATAAATCAAAGTTTATATATTTTTTATTTTATTAATATAATTAAAAAAATTATAAATAAAAGGATTTAAAAATATAGAAGGATATAAAAATGAGTGGACACACTGTTCAAACTATTGCAATAGATCATTTGCTACTATCAAATGCAAATTGTTACATTATTTTTGAATGAATAGATAAGTAAGTACCCTAGCATAGACAATAGACACTGTGGGTGTGGCTGAGACATCAAATCCCATGTATTACATTAAATGTATTAATCAGCAGTTGGCTGAGTCCTTCCTAAAACACTGATTCGGTGGGGATTGAACCCCGGACGAACGGGTGTTAGAATAATTTGCGTCTCTCTCGTAGATCGCACCATCTTTCAACGTCTTTGTTTAATACGACTGCATCACCTTCTCTCTCACATTTCACTTTATCAAGTTAGAAGTCAACTGCTCATGATCCTATCGCTGCGTTATCTCTGTGGAGATCCGCTGTTCCCCCCACCCCTGGAACAGCGGAGCCGTCGCATCTACAACAGAATGAAACCCAATAAACCACCAGTGTGTGCAGGGTCCGGGAGGGTAAATTGGGGTTCTAGCTCACACGCGGAAATATAAAAATGTGCTGCTCCAAAATAAGCAACAAAGTGAGTAACGTGTCATCTGTGTTGTCTGTGTTGTTCTACTAAGCGGACGCTTGATGGTGACGTATTACGACGTGATGACAAAAAAATACTATTTCATTCATCCAAGCGTAATGATTTGTTATTCTTTAATATATTTGATAATTTGTGTATGGCTTAGTCTTAAAAGTATCATGTTTGTGTGGTATGTACAAGAGCCTACCGTGGCCAGGCCACAGATTGCCTAGTGTGAATACAGGCCAGAGAACAATAGGGGCCAGTTGAGCACGGTTAGGTGTGAAAACGGCCAACGGCCACGGCACTTATTTTTGTTGAAGCCCCGTTCTAAACAGCCTACTAGATGAACCCTCACTCCAGTCCAGTGGTAGTGGTAAATATGCACCAGAACGCTAGTCGCCAATCGTTTGAAACGGCTCACTCATTGCTTAATAAAAAAAATACTATTTCATTCATCCAAGCGTAATGATTTGTTATTCTTTAATATATTTGATAATTTGTGTATGGTTTAGGCCCCGTTCATACGAAGCCGTACATTTATGACAAAATCGTGAGGACTAGGCTTGTGACACACACACACATGTGGCGCTCGCGCGGTAATAGCTCATTGGCGCCACCTAGTGATCATTATGTGCAAATGCACAGCCTCTCATTCAAATGACTTAGGGGTCCTCTTGCGGCGCTGTAAACCCGAATAAGTTAGCAGTACTCAAAAAAAGTTAGGTAATCAGTTGCCACAATTATTTTGAGTTCATAAACTCAAACATTTGAGTATATCAGAGCTTATATATTTGGAGTTTATGGTAAATGTAATTTTAAATTATAATGAAATTAAATTGACTGATTAAGCCAACTCAAATATTTTCAGGTTCTGCTACTCAGAATTTTTATTTATCTTTCTTATTGCAATAACTGAAGTGAACTTAATAATTTCAAGCACGAAAACTCAGGATTTTTAAGTTTCATTAACTTAACATTTATTAGTTTTTTTCAATCAATCTTTTGATTACTCATAACTCAAAAACATAGACTTGCACAAATCAAAATCATTTACCTCCAAACGTAAAATATTTGTGGCAACTGATTGCCTTAAACATAATAAGTACACTTGACTTAAAAGTCAAACAAAAGAAACCCACATCAAATTAAAAGTTTTTTTTTTCTATTCAGATGTTTAGTATAAACTTTTCTTGCCCAGTCTCTAAAAAAACATAAATAAATAAATGCATAAATAAAAAATATAAATTATCAAGTCTACTTCTGGCCTTTTTGTTTATACTTTAAGGTGAACCATGGAATAGAAAATATTCAAACTCAGAAAAGCTAAAAAAATATTTGTCGCAAATAGCTTATAAACTGTTAATACAACATTAGCAGGGGGGAATCAGCAAGTCTTGGGTGGTGACCAAAAATTGGAGTTTAGAAAGATTATTTGCCCACACCTGTGCCTTTTAGCACAAAATGAAACAAACAATATTTGAAAGACAGTAATGGCAAAAAAGAGAATTAAAGAAACAATTACAAAGGCACACTTGTGGACATCTGCTTGTAAACTTGCAGTGCAGCAACGTATAAACTAATTGCTTATAAATTCTTCACAACTAGAACTGCTAAAATTTCAAAACTGTACATTTACATGTGCAAAGGCAGTGTGTAGCCTTCTTTGGCTATCTGGTTCAAATCTAGCAACTTCAGGGTGCACTGTATAGCTTTAGAAAAGTAATTCAAACTCGAAAATCAGAATAAAAAATATTAATAAGACAATAAAAACTTGTTATTTGATCCATTTCCATAACAGAATAAACATCCCATCCTCAGAAGAAAATAAAGTCACTATAACACTGTTTCCAACTAGAAAGGTGGCTACTTTACTGAAGTAAAGCAGCCTGAAACTCTGAGTTGTTTATTTATTTATGAAAATGTATCAATGAAGAACTTTATTTTCTGATAAAGAATTATTTCCCAGAACTATATAGTACACATTTTAAAAACAAAATGCCATAGTGTATAAACACTTAATTCAACCCTGCATTTCAGTTAAACAATAAAATGTATATTAACCAGTACGAAGACAGTGTGTACTTTGTGCCATTTGGCTAAAAACAAGTTGAGTAGAACAGCAACTTTAACATCTACAGTTGAACAGTAGTCAACATGGACCTGACATATTCTCATTGTGGACTGTGCTCTAACAGAGTGAGCCATCAGAATCCACCACTCCTTATTGGATCTTGAGTTACACATACAACATCAGGTCATTTTTAAGAGTCTGCAGCTTGGGTGACAGTTTAGAGTCATCAAGACCAAGTAAGATTTTCTGTGTGAACTCAAAGGTGTTTGTCAGTCCCTCGGGATAACTGAGATGTAGTGCATAGATCAGGCCGAATATTACCAGGAAGGCATCTGCAAGCCTGGGGAGGCTGACAACCACATCACCCTCTAGGACGACAGAGACTCTCACTGGGTGGTAGTGAACTGGGCTTGTTGCATCATCGCTGACAGTTGTAAGGAGGACCACTGATGCATCCCGCAGGTCTGGCTCATCCATATCATCCTAAAAAATGAAAATGAGATCATATAATCACATTTACTGAAACTATGGCTGTGGCCATTTTGATTACAGTTGGAGGTCATATAAATAACAAGAAATACACAAGTCTGAAAGACTCCTGTTCATTCTGTTGCGTTGTGCTCTCATTGCTGAGAAAGTGAGATGACTTTTATGTGTTCCACTGTTAGGCTAATGACTGCTACTTTTCTTTGCAGTTGATTTTTTTTGATGCCGTAATGGTTCACACTTATGAACATCTTGCCAGAGGTTTCACACTTATGAACATCTTGCCAGAGGTTTGAAGTTGAAATACTGGTACATATACAGGAATTCTAGTGTGTTGGAAATGAAATGAAAATATGAACTGGTTAATTTACAGTATAATAGGCATGATATCTCTTTACTTGGACTTACCACACATGTTCTGAAAAATCCAGAGACTTCCTCACGTAGATACACAGGAAGGGCATGGAGAACAGTGGTACGCCTTGTGTGGACATCATGCAATTCCTAAGAAGATTAAAATAGTGTTGTGACAAGTTTACAATTCTAACCCAATGCCAAATAGTCCCAACTAATTATTAGTTAATTAAATTCCAGCATCTGCACATAAATCCACTAATAATCTGCTGACTCATCTGGTGCAATTACGGAATTTAAAAGCTTATTTGAAGCATTAAACTCCCAACATTACACTAAGACTCTACCTCTGAAATGTACTGTATAATCACCTGTGTATCATGGACTTTGAAAATGTCTGCCAAAGCATCTGCCGTCTTTCCAGTTTTGGAGGCCTTCTGCCTAAATAAGGCCATCAAACGAGGAGTGTGGCGATCAAGCTCCGCGTAGAAAGTGTTAGGTAGGTTCTGGTTAGTTATCCGTTGGAACTCTGCATACACCTGCATTGTAGAAAGGACAGTAACAGCAATTATTTATTTTATGATGAATGAAATTAGGCAACATTACAGACAATGTCATCAATGACATACAGTAGCAAAGATAAAAATTGAAAAATAACCTACAAAATGAATTTATTTATTAAATTTATTTAGCAAAGATAAAAACAGATGAAAGAGTTGACCCATATTACCTCAGACTGCATATGAAGAGCAGGCCAGAGGTCCATTAGCTCTTTCACCGCAGGACTCTTCATCACAATGGTCTGGCAATTGTGATGTCACTACCAAAGTCTGACGCAAGACTCGCTTGATGCACTCTACTTTTATGGGTGTTAAAGGAAGAGTATACATTTGTGCTATAGTTGCAACCTTTGTATGGACATACCACTGTCTCATGCTTTTTTAAGTGTGTTCTTATGTGACTGAGGAGTACAGACTCAGAAAATGGTTGCTGAAATGTGCATAAAGGACACTTGAAAGTCACAAGTTCCTGAATCTCCTTTGCACTGCTGTTATGTTCTTGTGTATGATATCTTGACAGATGAGTACTCAGTGCACCAAGTGTCTGAAATGTGCACATACAATCATCATGGAGGCATGGGAGTGGGCTACTTTTTGAAAAGTGGCTGTGCTGCAGTCTTCAGTGTTTAAATAAATATGTTCTAGTTGTAAAAGAAGCTGAACACAACTTACAGTGCCAAGTCATATTTGTCGCAGCAACCTGAAAACATACATTTTTTATTTTACAGGACACCTGTCATGAAATTTAAACCTCCATCAGAACTATCAGAAACGGCAGTCATATTCTTCATAAGAGTACAACAATACACCAACATTGAATAAAACAAAGTAGATGTTTAAGATGCCTGATAGACTATTCAAAACATTTCATTACACAAATAAGTCAAAGCTAGGTAAAGTTGGGCTGGTAGCACTCATAAATTCTTATCCTAGCAATAACAACAACAACAACAAAAATCACACACACAAAAAAAACCGAATGAATGACTTTCAGCTAGTCTAATGGTGCGTTCAGACCAAAAGCGTCTGACGGACCAAAAAAGTTTGAGAACCCCTGGTCAAAGACGTGTGAAACAGTTACGGCCGAACCGGTAGGCTCTGGCGTTAACTGGGGTGTGGGGAGAAAACAGCCGTCTTTAGTAAAGAGGTGTTTCCCGCTGTCACACGCTTCTCCCTCGCCCCGTAATAGCCGGCGCTTGTTGGGCGGGACATCGCCCCATGAGCCCGCTGGCCGCTCGCAGCGGCCTGCGATGGAGGCGGGCGGGGCTGATTAGCCGGGCGAGGTTGCCTTTCAAAAGGCAACGAAGGGCTGGCACGATCAATAATACAAGGTTTATGGTCGGCCTGCCTATATGTAGCGGGAGATGCGCGCGAAACAGTTATGGCCGAGCCGATAGGCTCCGGCGTTAACTGGGACACGTGGAGTTAGCTTCTGCTTTCAGAAGCTAACTCCATGCTAGCTTGCTAACATAACGGTTAACCGTTTTACATTGCAAACGTGACTCACTTCGTCCGTTTTAAAAACACGTTGAACCTCCAGAAACAAACATTCAAGAAAGTTTTATGTTGACTACTTACATTCACAACTCAGCGTTACCGTGCTCCAGTCGGTTAGTCACCCGCTCTTCTCCTCCTGGGCTCCGGTGACGGTCAGAGGAAGTGCACGCAAATACTAAAAAATAAAATATGTGAGCGCTTCCGGTGGAAGACTCACATATTTTCTTTTCTTTCAATTTATTTATAGCCAACCTTGTTACATGCAAACTAATAACAATGAATTATTTATAAACGTATTTAATAACGTGTGTGTGATAATTTATTCAAATCTATCTGATGCAATTGATTTATTTCTTAATTTGTTGTTAATTTTATTTATTTATTTGTTTTTTCAAAATAAGACATAAATTCATGTTTAATCCATGTAGTTTTAAGTAACACTGAGTTAATAATTGTAAGTATCAGTTACATAAAAATGCAAAAAGTTCTGATTAATCAAAGATTTCAAGTTTGATACACTCAAAAATAAGCAAATTGCTACTGTCACTCAATTTCTTAAAGTAACAACAACTTTTAGGAAGATTTTGAGTTTACACTACTCATTCCAATTAATTATTTTGAGCATTCGGGTTTACAGAGTAAGTAAAAATGGCCCGGCGTTTCTAGTGTTAAACATGAACGGTTGAGTACTCCAGCTCTGAGCTACTCAACCAGAACTTAAAACAAGAAACCTATTTCCTCAAAGTGCCAAGATCAGAATTAAAATTCCGCTCTATCGGTCCAAGGTCTGAATTCAAAAACTTTGCTCAATCGGCACTTCAAACAAGAAACTTATTTTCTCAAGATAACAAGGCCAGAAAAAATTCTGCTCAATCGGTCCAAGCTCAGAATTAAAATAAACTCTGCTCAATCGGTCAAAGGTCTGAATTTAAAAATTCCGCTCAATCGTTACTTCGAACAAGGAACTTGTTCTCAACACGCCAAGCCCAGAATAGAAATCACCTTAAACAGTACCTCAAACAAGAAACTTATTTACTCAAAATAACAAGAAGCATGTTCTCTCCAAATGCCAAGATCGGAATTAGAAATTCACCATCAATTGGTCCAGGATCTGCAGCTGAACTGGTCCCAGATCGGAATTAAATATTCACTAGTCGGCATCCCAAGGAAGCTCTTCTCAAAGAAAAAAACACAGAATTCATTAACAACACTGAATTCCAACTGACAACTCAACTCCAATTAGGATACTGTCAGAAAGATCCCTACAAAACTTGCTCACTCCACAGAGCTCTAGAAGATCTAGAGGCCCGCCCACTCCCTGCCCTATTGGAACTTTCCCACTAATTCGTTCTTCTAAAAGACAGTCCAGGACTTACTGTAGGCCTACTTAACAACAACTCGTATCAATAGAGAACCACAAAGCGTTTTAGTTAGTTAAAACCACAGAGCATTTATGGTTAGTATGCGCATACATCAATCTTTCACAGGCCTCCTCTTTTTCTCTCTCTCTTCCTATAATAATGGTTTGTTAATTTCAAGAGACTTTACCTGCTGCTCAGCGTTCAGTCAGGGCAAGAACAGATCACACAACTTCCTATATAATGGTAACAATGTTGCTTACCTTTTTATGATGAGCTCTGTTGCTGATTCGTTCGGACCCCGTCCTGCAGCAGTTGGCGAGTCTCTGTTCTTCAATGCTGTTCGTAACGCCAATTATGTGGTGGAAAATAACCGAGTTCTATAACTTAAACTAACTAACTCAGCTTTATTGCAGGCAGCAATAAAGACTCTTATAATACTTGACCTGGACTCCTCGATTCCTCAAGCTCTCTTAGTTTAGTTGAAGTGATAGAACTCATTATTTTCTAGCACATTCTCTGTCTGTCTGTCTGTCTGTCTGTCTGTCTGTCTGTCTGTCTGTCTGTCTGTCTGTCTGTCTGTCTGTCTGTCTGTCTGTCTGTCTGTCTGTCTGTCTGTCTCTCTCTCTCTCTCTCTCTCTCTCTCTCTCTCTCTCTCTCTCTCTCTCTCTCTCTCTCTCTCTCTCTCTGCTTAGTGCCTGTGGTGGGTGGAGTTAGTTTGTCACTTTGATTGTGTACGTGCAAATTGAAATAATAATTATTATTTTTGTTATTGGAGGCTTTTTTTTTGATTGCCTAATTTGTGATCTAATATTTTTGCATGAACATTTCTTTCATATCTTTTTTTCATTATTAGCTTTTGTGTGTATGAAAAAGACATAAAAGACATAACAAAAACCAAATGGACAATTGCATCATACCTTCCATATAGAACGTAGATGGTAGTTAGTATTGCATATACATTTTTTAATTCAAATATTATTATCTATCATATAATATTATATAATTCTATAATATATTAATATTATATAATTCAGGGGTGTCAAACTCATTTTAGCTCAGGGAGGAGGATAATCTATTCCCAAGTGGGCCGGACCGGTAAAAATATGGCATAATTATGTAAAATTAAACATGCTGTGAGCACACCAAACACAGGTTTCCCATTTACTTCCGTGAATAAAAAGGACGATGACCATTTTTCTTGGAAAACTCTGCACTCTGTGTCCACTTTTCGTCTTTTTGACAGAGACATTTTGGGGCAATGAGAGTGCCAAAGCGCATAATGTTGAAAGTATAAGGCAGAACGACAAGGTAGCTCCGGGCTAGCTGCACTACCTGTTTATACTTGCTCCCTGCTCAGCCCCGGTATGAAGTTTGCTTGCTTAACATAATTGCTATTGCGACTTCTAGTGGACACATTAAGAAGTTTCCTTCATTGAAAAATAGCAGATCATTTTACGTTACATTCCAAAGCGACTTCCAGTTACACACAATTGTCCAGTAGTTCAATGTACAAACAAATTAATCAGTGCCAGTCAATGCAATCCATGTAATGCTAGGAAGGATTTTTATAAAAAAATATATAATTTTTTTTATATATATATATATATATATATATATATTTTTTTTTTTTACAATACTGTACTTCACAAAATCATCTCGCGGGCCGGATTAAACCCGTACTCGGGCCTGATCCGGACCGCGGGCCGTACGTTTGACACCCCTGATATAATTCTATCATGTATCAATATTATATGATATAATATTAATTAAAACGACTTTTGTTCCACTATAGTTCACATACCATCCACTTTTTTCCTCCCATGG
>NC_082388.1:7143796-7159897 GCF_031168955.1 Gadus macrocephalus
TTTGACATAGTAATATGGTAAAAACTTTTAGTTTTTTAAACATAATCCATTTTAATAATCCAAAACTGGAATAATAATGTGTTTGATTTCGATTTTTATTTCATTTTTTGTCTTGTTTCATTTTAAAGATGTTTTGTCACCCACCCAAGACACGTCAGGTTGTAATACAAACCTTTTCTATTCCTAAGTTTTTTTTTTTTATTATTTATACCCAAAGTAAAGGACACCATTTTAATTCCTCAACACTCTTTGCTACACCCGTTTACCTGATGAAACGTTTACAGTCCTCACTTGCATCAATCACAACGGGAACATCTGCAATCCCCATCCCCCATTGGCTTAATGACCTAAGGCATATTTACGTCACAGCAAAAACGCAAATTAATTAAATAAAGTTGTTCTTCTAATTTGCTACATTGCTCCACCTACGGCCAACCCCATTGTTTTATTAATTAAAATCCACCTGTAATCGGATCCTTAAAGGTGACATATTATACCACCAGGTGTGAGTGTGATAAGCCCTTACAAGACGTTTTGAAAATCTTCCTCTAGTGACATCACAAGTGGGAGTGTCCACCTATAAAAGGGCCTTTATTAAATATTATACCACCGGGTGTGAGTGTGAGTAGCCATTACAAGCCCTTTGAAATACTGCCTAATTAAAAACCGCCCACTTGTGATGTCACTAAAGCACTTGAAAAGGCAGGTTTTCAAAACGGCTTGTAACAGCAAATCACACTCACACCTGGTGGTATAATTGGGGACCTTAAGATGATTGTTGTTATTTTTGCTGGATCTGGAGACAACTAAAAGAAAACGAAGGCTGAAAGTGACAAATAAGTCTAAAAATAATACCGTCTGTCTGGGCGAGTTTTCAAAAAACTATTTTTAGATGCAAGGTTTTACAAAGCCGTCCTGAAGTCACGACGTTTGGTCCGGAGCTTGGGAGGAAACGATGCGTTTAACGTCTTCCTGTCCCTTGTGTCACTTTACACTTAAGGCTGAGTTACGGTTCCACGTTGACGCAATGCGTCCTTAAGGACCCTTCTTGCGTACACCGCAAGGGCCTGACGTGCGCCTTCCAAAAAAGATAGCCTCGAGTCGAGGCAACGCAGAAGCAAGGGCTGTGATTGGTCCACTCACTAAAACCTGACGCTGAACCAGGTCCACACAAGCGTCTGCGTGGTCATTGTGTTGTGTCGACGTGGAACAATGACTGAGCCTTTAGAAGAGGCGTTTACATGCACTGCCATTGTTTTCTAACCTTATTAAACAAAAAGACGGAGTGTGTTGCATCGATTTATGTTTCATGGAAATTCAGTTGAGCCATCACTCATTTGAAATCACTTTCATGATGATTCATTGCTGTGCATCACATATCATCAACTTTATCATTGCACTTTTGGTAGTTGTAGTTTTTCTTTTAAATGTATGTATGTGTGAACAAGTGCCACAAAAGATAGGGTTAGGGTGATAAAGACACAAGTTTTGTCTTTTTCGAAAAAACACAATAAAAAATGCACGGACGTTACTATTTTGACCAGTTGTTTATATATGCAATACACTGTTATTTTTATACTTAAAAAAGCAAATCCTATGTGTTCATGTTTTACAAATACTGTCAGACTTTTTATGAATTGGGACAACTTGTCTAAAAAGAAAAAAAGTTCTCATTAAAACACACATGCTGAAACTATCTGCCTTTACGACATCATTTTTTCAGGGTTATGTATTTGACGCTATTGAATGTTTTCCAAATGCAATATGTTAGAACTACCAAGAAAGCAGCAATATCGCTCTCCATTTTTGGCTATACCCTCAACAAAACTAAACTCCCACCAGAACAAATTATGTTACTTGAATTAGTTTGAAGTATTTACTATTAGGCCAAAGTGTACTGTTAGGTGTGTGCTAATTAAATTGCTAAGTCTAAGAATATTTCATAATAACAGTTTCATGATGAAAGTGGTCTTGCAATGAGTCCGCAAAACGGCACTATTCCTGATCTGAAGGCTCGCTAACCACCATGCTACTCATACCCAGAGCTTTTCAGTGAAATACGTCCTAATATTATATCTTTCTTGCTACCGTGTTTCCATTGTCTATAAACAAATTGGGGTTTTAAAGACGGCACATACAAATATTAGCTCTGCCAATTCAGCAGCGACGTCAGACTTCCATTTTGAGCTTACTGTAAGCATAGCATTGAAGAAGAACCGTTTCATGCTTGAATGCTACGCTAGCTATCCTAAGATCACCAGCTGTCTGAGTATGTTTGTTTTTTGGTCCATTGAAACATTTTACTCAACAGGCTACTTTAAAAAAAATGGAGCATCATGAATGTTAAGTGATAAAGGTCCCATATTATACCACCAGGTGTGAGTGTGATTAGCCGCTAAAGGGCGTTTTGAAAATCTGTCTCTTCTTTTTTTTTAAGTGGGCGTGTCCACCTAGACGTGCGCTGGATAGATCAGTCTACCAGCCTACCCAGTGGACTGTAGCAAACGTTGCTTTTCTGTCCTTCATACATCTTGGGGGACATGTCCACTTGTGATGTCACTTGTGGCAATTTTTTTAAACGGCTTGTATCGGCTAATCACACTCACACCTGGTGGCATAAATTGTCACCCTTTAAAGTATTACAACTAAAGTTTGTGCGTTGTGCCTGCAAAGTGCTCAATGTGTTAGATGTGTGTACGCTTTAAAGAAACGTTTGACGTTGTAACTTGGTGAGAAAAATAGCAAATAAAAAAACTCAAAAGTTTCCTAAAAACAAACTGTTTTCTGCTAGGATGACAAGAAGTTCTACCAGCTGGAGTTGGTCAACAGAGAGACAGGCTTCAGCAAAGTGTTTAACTCCAGTGCCAACGTTGGCGTGATCAACCCACTGGTCAAGGTGAGCCTCCATTTAGACGCCTGCTAGCTAGCTCTGGTCGGGAGCGTATCTATGTACCCCGGGTCCTATGTTCCCCGCTATGTATGTGACCGGGGAACAAGGGCCCTGTGAGCAAATCTTTTTTTCGTAGGATGGTAGGGGCAAGTACCGCCTTTTTTCGCCTCAGATTTTCCTGTGATTGGTTAGAATGCATCTCCTCCGGTTGGTTATGGTAAGGGTTAGGTTAAGGGTTAACCCTCACCCTAACCCTAAACCTGACCCTAACCCTTTGCACCCGGGGAACATAGGACCTGGGGAACATAGGGATGACCCCCTCTGGTCTTCCTACCAGCTGATCTAGTTATTCACATCTAGCTAACATCCAACCTGGTGATGAAACAGGGTATTTCCAGTGCTCAGACGATACCTACTAGCGTTCAGCTCATGGTAGAGACGGTCACCAACCTCTGGAGGGACCAGAGCTAGCTAGCTAGCGTCCATAGATAAATATACTGACTAGATATCACATTTAATAAGCCATCTTGCCGCGGGTTGATTTTTCTGACATGTTTGTGGTAATGATAGTAAAAAGATATCTATAAATCGATCTTGAATTTTCTGTATATCATTACCACAAACACACGTCTGACGTAGGTTCAGGCGATATCTAGTGAGTATATATATCTATGTGTCTTCTGAAGGAAGAGACAGTCACCTACCTCTAGATGAAACAGAGCTAGCTAGCTAGCTAGGGACCAGAGGGGGTCATCCCTATGTTCCCCATTTTAACATTATTTTAGAGGTATTTTAAGCCTAAAATAATGTTAAAATATAAAATACTGTTACCACCTTTAAGGAAACAAATTGATCTTTTCGGAAACACCTTTTTTGTTGTGGTTGTGCTTCATTAAACATCACAACACAAAATGATTAGAATAGAGACTGATTGATGTTAATATTTCGGTCAGCTAGGTATGCTAACATTGAATAGCTGTTGATAGACATTAAGCTGTTGGTCACAAGCAGGTGCCATAACGCAGCAGAATACGCCAAGGTAAAGGTTTGGTTTCTTGTTTGTTGGTATTACGTCATGTCATAATTTAGGTAGCAGAAAGAGAGAGGGATTCACTCAACAACTATCAATCGCTATCGTAAGACTAGCTAGCTAGCTATTGGACTTTGACTTTATCTGCGAAGATCAACTTCACTTCTAAGAGACTGTAAATGGACTGTACGTCCACATGTATTATGTCGGAATGTTATAATAATTCAAATAACATTTCTACACCCAGGCTATATTGAAAGGAAATCCCCAAATGCTGACCGCTATTTCCTAAGGGAGATTTTCCTAAGGGAGATTTTTCTAAGGTCGTTTTTTTCTTGCCCTCCTCTGGGCTAAGGTCAGGGAGTTGTCATTTAGCCTGTTGAGCCCTTTGAGACATTACCAGTGGTTAAGGGCTATACAAATACAACTGAATAGAAATTATATTAAATGAAATGAAATTATATGATATGATAAGATATTCAATTAAATCGAATTTAATCTACCTTTGTTTCCCCTTTTCTTAGCCTTCCTGAAGCTATGAACATGTCCTCAACAACCGACCAATCAGAGGAGGCGCATGGAGAAAGAAATTAAGAAATACCAGTAAAACAGAAACAAGCGATTGTTGCAACATTGCACTCTCCGACAAAAAACAAACCGTTGAGTCAAAAGACGTGTGTTCTGACAGATGGCTAGTTTAAAGGTCCCACATTATACCACCAGGTTTGAGTGTGATCAGCCGTTACAAGCCGTGTTGAAAATCGCCCTCTTTTGACATCACAAGTGGCGTGTCCACCTAGATGTATGACGGATAGATGAGCAATGTTTGCTACAGTCTACTGAGTAGGCTGGTAGACATATAGATAGATATATCCAGCACACATCTAGGTGGACACGCCCACCGATTTTCAAAACGGCTTCTAACGGCTAATAACACCTCTTGGTATAATATGGGACCTTTAAAAGGTGGACTTCCAAAGTAAGCTCTGTCTTCCAGTCAGATTGAATCGCATGTTTAAGTGTGTGCACTGTGTTGTTGCTTTTTACAAGCAGACAAAACGTTCTAAAACATGTCAACATCCAAACTGTGTCGGTTAAGATCCACAGCTAAAGGTAGAGTTATGGTTACACGTCGATGCAACGCAAGGGGGTTTACGGACCCATTACGTCCTCGCGGACCCTCCTTGCGTACCCCGCAAGGGCTTGAGTTTCGCCTCCCAAAAATGTTAACCTTGTGTCAAGGCGATGCAGCAGCGAGGGCTGTCATTGGTCCGCTAACTACATCATTTCCGGCCATTCGCTTTTCCGGTTTCACTTGCCTAAACACCGCCATTTTAATAGTGTGTTTTGGTCGGACATGGGAAAAGCCGGCAGGTAAACAAATAGGCTACAATGAGGCTATCAACGATAGACATCACATGAGTCTTGGTCGGTCGGTCAGTCTTTACAAAAAACATAGCGCCCCCTACCGGTGGGGCGATGAATTGCACAGCGACACCAAGACCCGAAACAGAACCAAAACAGGTTTGCGACTGCGTCGAAGTGACTGCATAGTCATTCCGTCGCGTCAACGTGGAACCAAAAACCAACCTTTAGACTCTGTTAAGACGGAACCCCTTCGTCGAAGCATGTGAGGACAGACGATGGTTAAATAACAAAAAAAATCTGTCAAAGCTGCTGTCTATCCGTTTTAGTGTTTCTCTTTTACATTTTAAATGTCCCATGTTACACCACCAGGTGTGAGCGTGATTAGCCGTTACATGCCCTTTTAAAAATCTGCCTCCTCCTGTGTTTTAATGACATCACAGGTGGGCGTGTCCACCTTGCTGTGTGACGGATAGATGAGCAACGTTTGCTGCAGTCCACTACAGGCTGGTAGACTGATCTCTCCAGCACACATCTAGATGGACACGCCCACTTGTGATGTCAGAAGAGCCAGATTTTCAAAACGGCTCGCATTGGCAAATCACACTCACACCTAGTGGAATAATATAATATTTAACATTGCTGATGCACAATCATAAAAAAAAATGGCTCTAATCAGACACCCACACTAGAAACAAAGCTGATTGTTTCTTTGCAACCCAATTTTTTTTCTTTATGCACATTCACTTTTTTAAAACCGATTTGAATTCCAAAACTCCAAAATTCCCTAAGTCATTCGCCTCACACTGCTTTCTATCTGAATATATACCGTAAAGTTTCTCTTGCCATCAATTTCACAATTTACCTTCCTATAAAATAGGAAGGTTAACTGATTTGTTGTTATCACTTAAAGTCATTATTTAATCCTAATAACCTAGGGAGACCTATCACCTGCCACCATTTAGTTTTCTGGTCATATGACCCAAATTAAAGTGGTTATTATCTTATCTGACGAGGTCATCAAGACATTTTTTAAGACGAAACGTTTGAAGGTTTAGGGGAAATGTCACCAATTTATTTAAAGGTGACATATTATTCCACCAGGTGTGAGTGTGATTAGCCGTTATAAGCCTTTTTGAAGTTCTGCCGCTTCTGATATCATAAGTGGTAAGTGGGCGTTTCGACCTCGATTTGTGACGGATGGATGAGCAACATTTGCGACAGTCCACTGGGTAGGCTGGTTGATTGATCTATCCAGCAAATATAGGTGGACACACCCACTTGTGATCAGAAGAGGTCGATTTTCAAAACGGCTTGCACCGGCCAATAGGGCTTTGACTCCGAACTTCGTTATTCGAATATAATTCGAATATCAAAAAATAATTCAAAATTCGAACGAATATTAGGCAGCCCTTAATATTCGAACCTGTTATGGGCAGGCCAAGAGGGAGAGACGTCGGAGAACCCGACGCAGTCTATTCATAATATTGTAATGACCACGGAAGAGGCAGTGAATGAAGTATTGTTTAGACAGCGATTTATTAGAAACCTAATAAACCGTTGGAACACGCAAGACCGGTAACTAGTGGTGCAACGGTTCACGGGTTTCCCGTGATCTGTACGGATCAACCCTCACGGTTCGGGACGCAAGTGATCCGCGGATCGGCTGATAAAAAAAAAAGTTGTGCATTCACGTGATCAGCGCATGTTTAAAGGACAATTCCAGTATTAACAACATCATCAAGTATCGTAGCGAAATACAGTTTCTGTTGTGTTTTATTTGGCGTTCCGTAAATCCCATGGAAACGGAAACCGGAACCGGACATGTTTATGTTTGGTTGTAGTCTTTTCGCTCGGTTCTCCGTATCAACAGTAGGGCTAGAACCTAGCGAAAAGACTACAACCAACCTCCCTTGCAATGAGCAATGTGTCTTCCAACCGAAATCAATGGATTTACAGAATGCCAAATAAAACGACAGAAACTGTATTTCGCTACCATACTTGATGAAAAAAAAGATGAGGATGTCTGCATTGCCATGGGAGAATATAGACTAACTCTCCCAAGGCAATGCAGAAATCCTGAATTGTAAATCCAGGGTTAGGGATTACTTACTATCCATGTTAAAAATAAGAAGGAATAATGCCTCAGATTGCAATTTTTTGTAAATATTGACTATGCTTAAAGGAAGCAGGATTATTACCCTATCTTTCACTTAATTTTGTTTTTACACATTTGAAGATTTTATTTAAAGTCACATTTGTCTTGTTATCTTTATTGTTGTTGTTGATCCGAAAATGATCCGACCCGTGACTCAAAAACCGTGAAAAAAAAACCTTGCTATGCACCCCTACCAGTAACCATAGCAACGCCGGTAAACAACCCCGGAAAGCCCAATCCAGGTCTTACTGAAGGCATTTATTTAATGGTCAAAATATTATTAATAAATATTCGAAAATATTCGAATATTAATATTAATAAACAAACGTACTTCAAATATGATTTTTGGGCATAAGTCAAAGCCCTACCGGCCGATCACACCCACACCTGGTGGTGTAATATTTCACCTTTAACTTAGATACCAGACCGCCATACTGAGTTTAACGCCATAAGAAAATGTGTCTATGTGTTTCTATGGGCTTTACCTGAAAAGCACAAAAATATTAAGACTATGTTACTGAGTGGTTGTCTTATAGGAAACCTTGTACAATTAAGTTCATGATTTATAAATGTACTTCCATCAATCCTTTTGACTTTAATACCAAAGCAGCAAAACTAGGCGGATATGATATCGAAACCTTAAATATTGTCGAACTTGTACAACATCAAATTATTAACAATTAATTATTTTATTTTATTCTTTCCATTTGTAAACTTACAAGCGGTTAAACTAGACACATAATTTGACGTTCCTTAATTAAACTAAACAGTTTATTATCTTGCAACCAAGAGAGCAAATTCATGTTTTTTTTAAATAGTTTCTTGATTTTGGAAGGATCTTTCTACACATATATATTTGAGAAAACAAATGCAAAAAAACGAATTCATCCATTTATGTGCAACAATTAAACTAAAATGCAAATAAATATGGGGCACGCCTCTGGACCAATTAGCCCTACCTTGAACACTGTGAAGTATTACAATGATTTACATTGTGTTTTCCTGCATGCAAGCAATCAACATTAAAGCCTATATGCATTATACCTTTGTGGGACAACCCGGCAGATCCGTAGTGCTCCAAACATTATTCTCCAATCCAGTCAACTGCTGGCCAAACGCCGTACGTCACTCCACAACCTGATAATACATTTCTGCATTCAAAGACTTAGCCCCCGTTACTTTATTGTCAAAGAGTTTAGATTAAACTTCCCATTAGAGACATTTTGGTTTAAATTTTGAGAATATTCAAAACGTTATGAAATATATACTTCCACTCAAGGAAAAAGGATGTATCTGCACTTGATAATCGATTAGGATTTTGGCATGTTCACAGCGTCACTTTATTTTTTACTTAAACGCACAAACTTAAAGTTCTTCCATATCTAATCCTTTTAAATTAACCAAATGAAAACTAAATTATAGTAGTCTCCTGTTTACTATGCTAATGTGTGAATTTTCAATATATATTTTTTACTATTTTAAACATTGTTTAGAAATGGCATTGTTTTTTAATGATCTGAATGGGCATTCATAAACTAACGTTGTCATGTTGCAGGAGTTTGCTCCAATAAATGTAAAAGTGCTGGAAAGGTTTTTCTTCAGGAGGTGACAGTCCAAGTAATTTCAGTATATGTAAACCAAGTCTTACTTTTGATCGTTTGTAATAAATAATATGCTTTGTTCATGAATGTGATATTTTTTTTGCAACCCTGCACAATATTATGTACAGTCGATTTTGTGAGAAGTATACAATACAATAATAATGACAATTCCTAGAATGATAGTGTTTATATTTATATCATGGTTTCTGTTCTATGTTATGAAACAGTAAAATCCTTAAACATTGAACCTGTTCACGTGGTGTGTGTGTGTGTGTGTGTGTGTGTGTGTGTGTGTGTGTGTGTGTGTGTGTGTGTGTGTGTGTGTGTGTGTGTGTGTGTGTGTGTGTGTGTGTCCGTGTGTGTGTGTGCGTGCATTATAATATGAATCTTGATTGAAAAAACTTAAGTTCTTAAGTGTTTCACAAAGTAACAGTGTGTGTGTGTAACAGACAGTATGAACAGTAAAAGTGCAACACTATTATCATTTTCCATCAATTTTGTCCACAAAGCATCTAGAGACCCAGAGCCAAGAGCTAAAGTTGGGTCAATTGCGGTTTTCATATAATTGCCATGTGTGCTCTATAGCTTAGCTTCAAAATGCTATGAAATGTTGCACAGGAAAGCGTACCGATGATAGCGACTCTAGTTCCCTGCGTCACAGCACTGCAATTCAGAGCAGAATATCTGTTGAATATCTTTTTAACTTCAAAAAACAAACCAAAAACACTTTCAACATCAGCTACCTCTGCGAAGCAAAACCGAATTCTGTGGGAAACACTGTAATGCGTACCGTAACGTTATGAAGTATAAACAACGTCCAACATGCTCATTATGTTTATTATGATTATTTTGACCACAGATATCAACACAAAATTTGTAAGTTGGCAAGTTAACGCTATGTTACTTGTGGCTGTTATAACGTGGGATGTCACTGTAGGCAACATGTGGGATTCAACCATCAACCATATCAACCCAGTGCTGCGTTCCAATATCCACACTATCCGCACTCACTATACTTAGCTTGAGTACGCAGGGCGTTCCAAAAAAGGTCAAACCGCGCAGTGTGGATAGATGCACATTTTTCATACTCATCGGCAGCCATCTTAGCCACGTGGCGGAAGAGGGCGGAGCCAGGCTGAGCCAACGTCGGCGCATTTTCCAGATAGCCTGAATTAATGGAGTCGTTTTGTAGTTTTCATAGCTGTTATAGCTTTTTATAGCTGCTAGGCGTAAGAGTTTACAGTCCAAAGCGGGATGTTTATTGCGGGGGAGGAGCCGCGGAGGCAGTCATGATCGTAATTTGCGGTTAGTGCACCACGGAGTATTTGATTTTTACATGACTGACATCTGAAAATCAGAGCACTTAGTGAGTGTGGTGTACTGCGTTTAAGTGTACTCATGGAAGTATGGATATTGGAACACAGTACAGGTCTCAACGGCACTATATCTATTAAGCATACATGCGTCAAAGAACATAGCCCGAGATTCCTACCTACACCAACTCATTACAAAATAAAACATATAAAAAGTGACGTCAAATGGGCTTTCTTCGGCAATGGCGGCGAAGACTACAACTCCCATGATGCCACGGTACTCGCTACTACGCCTTTGCTGTTGTTTTGATTTAGCGACCCCTAGTGGCAGGAATGAACACATCAAACCTTTAGCAGACATTAACATGACAATCTTCAAGAGTATTACTTTAAAGGTCACATATTAGACCACTAGGTGTGAGTGTGATTAGCAGTTACAAGCCGTTTTGAAAATCGGCCTCTTCTGACATTACAAATGGCCGTATCCACCTAGATAGATAGATGAGCAACGTTTTCTACAGTCCACTGGGTAGGCTGGTAGATATATCCAGCACAGATCTAGGTGGACACGCCCACTAGTGATGTCATGTGGGGAAGATTTTTTCGAAACGGCTTGTAAGGCTAATCACACTCACACCTGGTGGTATAATATGTCTCCTTTAAAATTATTTAAGTGTGCTTCTGTCCTGTAGGTGAGTGTGTCAAAGTGTGTGCGTGTGGTGGTGTGGGTTTATCCAAAGCGCTTTACAATATTGCCCGGCATTCACCCATTCATGCACACATTCACACAGCGACGGCGGAGTCGACCATGACGGGTGTCAGCCAGTAGGGTGAGGAGCCTTACTCAGGGATTACCAGCCAACGCGATCTACCTCCTTGAGCTACTGCTGCCCCCAAAAAAGAAAGTAGGCCAAACCCAAACTCCCTCCACCACCTCCACCACCTCCACCACCTCCAGTCAGTTCATTGGGTGTTCAGCTACTCAGCAGCACGATGATGTAGATGAGCAGGAGGCAGATGAGGATGAGGGTGAAGTTGACGAAGAGCTCCTGCAGGTTCCTCTTGGTCTGAGGGTTCATCTCGATGTGCGACGCCCGGCGAATGGCCGTCTTGGTCATGTGCTGCACGCGCTCCATCCTGGGAGGGCTCTGGGTCTCGGCCTTGGGGCTATCCGGCTGGCTGGCGGTCTGTCTATCTGTCTGTCAGGCTTGTATCTGTCTGTCTGTCTGTCTGTGGGTCGGTCTGTCTGTGGGTCTGTGTGTGTGTGTGTTTTTGTGTCTCTGTGTGTGTGTGTCTTAGGCACGTCAGTCACGTGAGTTGAGTCTTGAGTTCTAAGCTCACCACGCTTCTTTGGTTTGAGTTGGGGATGAGGTCTTTGGTCAAACTCTGGACTAGAGCTTAAGACTGGACTGGAGCTGAAGACTTCCGTCAAACTCTGGATAGGAGTTGAAGACTTTTGTCAAACTCTGGACTGGAGCTTAAGACTGGACTGAAGTTGAAGACTTCAGGCAAACTGTAACTTGCCGCGGCTGGTTGTGTCATGAAGATCTGGACCAGATCAGTGTCGATGCTTGGTAATGCAAACTCATTTAAAAAGATTACGGTGCAGTCACACTCTTCCCTTTACAGCTGATGGTCACCTGTGGATAAATTAAGAAAAGACAAGTAATGGGTGCAATTTAGAATGTATTAAGAGTACTAATCAAGTGAATGATGAATGACATTTTTGTGAATACATTCAGCAGGGTTGCAAACTCTCACGCATCTGGATTGTCACTCACGCTTTCAGCATCAATCTCTAGCTCTCAAGCACACGCAAGAAAATCCATTTTTCTCCCCTCTCAATCTGCTAATTTTCTGTGAATGACTAGACTAGACCAGAGCGTATTGCTTCTTAATGACCGGAGAGGAGTGTAAGGCCCCCTCCACACAGGCGAAAGAAAATCTTTTTTTTATCTGTTTTCCTTTGATGCGTTTCAGAATTTTTGCGAAAATGTATCTAGCTGTAGAAACGCTGTAGTACATATTCAAGGCCACTCTGTGGCGCTGGTTCTCGAACAATAAAAGAAGACAGGCAGAGAAAGCTGTTTTTAAACCTTTTAGATTGAGCAGAAAATACTTTTCAATGTACAGTTAGTAATGCCATTTACCAAGGGGATGTATTTAAAGCTACAAAAATAATACAAATCAAATAAAACAAATTCGACGGAACTCTAGGTTCTATGGCCAACAGCTGTAACATCTGTCTACAACATTTTCACCGCAGTATTCTATGATCGTTGATTCGCTGAAAACCTTGCACCTGATACGTCAGTTGCGCGTCAGTTGCGCGAGAGATTTCGGAGTTCGGAGCCCACTAATGCGCGTTTGAAAGCTTGGATGGCAAGCAAGGTAAGCAGATAAATAGCCAAAAATAATTAGATCTATGGTCTAATAAAATTGTAGGCCTTGTCACTACAGACGTAGCCTTGCCTAATCTAATTGTGTGCCAAGACACTTGCTACAAACTATAGTTGCAACTGTTGTTTGAAGTGTGTTATGTAGGTGCTAGCAAATTGCTCAATAACAATAGGCATGGAACAAATTACTATTTTGTTAGATTTTTTTTTTCCTTTATTAACCCTCAGGGTGACGCCAGCTGGTCAGGAGCAGTCAGGGTGAGGTGTCTTGTTCAGGGACACCTCAACACTCAGCTAGGAGGAGACGAGGATCGAACTAGCAACCTTGAGGTTACCAGCCAACAGGTTCTACCTGCTGAACCACATGCCGCCCATTAGGGGTTCATTGGTTAGCTATGTTGCCTTACAGCGAGACCTTCCCTGGGGTTAGCTAGTATGTTTTCTCAGAAGAAACACATTAGGCTCTGTGGAGTGTGTGTGTGTGGTTGATGGCTGGTTTCAGCAGCCTCACCAAACTGGCCTGGACTGACTCAAACCGGTTGGACTCCGGGCCGGGGTGTTCAACCTGTTAAACCAGCCATCACCACACTCACTCAGGGAGATGGATCACCTGCTTCAAGATTCAATATTCAAGACCTATATGGTCACATACATATAGAGGAAATGCAGTCAAACAAAAAGTTGCAGTGCCTTCAGAGATTGTGCGACATTCAAAATATGAGATATTAAAATAAGGTACAATTGAAACAATGAGCCCTGTATAGAATAACACATCTGTAACAGTCGTCATACAATTATAAACAATGGTAAATCTTCATTTACCATTGATGATTTACCATTAATTTACTGCACGTGTGTCTGTGTGTGTGTGTGTGTGTGTGTGTGTGTGTGTGTGTGTCTGTGTCTGTGTGTGTGTGTCTGTCTGTGTCTGTTTGTGTTCCATTCCATAGCAGTGAGGCTGATCACTTTTGTGTATTCTCCAACAACTGCTGACGTTACCAACTGATAAGGCCACACACACACGCACATGCAAACACACACACACACACACAGAGATATACACAGACACACATACACAGACGGACACACACAGACACAGATACACTCACGCATACACTTACGTAGACAGACAGACAGACAGACAGACAGACAGACAGACAGACAGACAGACAGACAGACAGACAGACAGACAGACAGACAGACAGACAGACAGAGAAGCACACAGACATTAACCCACGAACATACACACACACACACACACACACACACACACACACACACACACACACAGATGGACAGACAGACAGACAGAGAGAGGCGCACACACACAAAAACACACACACATAAACACACACACAGCCTCATACAATTTAGACTCGTGTTTCACTACTAGTATAACTGGATGAACTAGAAGTTAGTTGCGTAACACATTCAGAGCAGACTAGACTTGACTTGCTAGTATTGGGCGTTTTAGTGGTACTAGTACGGATCTACGAAGTTTGTCATGTGACACATTCTGAGAGACAACAGTGAAAGAGAGAGATACCAAGACAAAGAGAGAGAGCTTAACCAAGAGAAGTGAGAGTGGCAACAGATTCCGACCCATTTTGCTCTATTTCTAATCGTTTACAATTATTATACAATACGATGCGTTTTAATCACATAAACCCGTTCCGTTGACAAATAAGGAAATCTGATTTAACAGTATTTTGGAAAATAAAGTTACAATTGAAGAATGCAATTCAAATTAAATACTTATTTATCGCACTTACTTCTCATTTTTCAGATGTAGACTATTCTAATGTTGTTTGTTCGATTAGGTTGGATAATGTTTTCCTTTTGTTAGATTGTGAATGATTTGCGTATTGCTCAGTGGTTGACCGGTACAGCTTGAAGTTTATACTAGTTAGAGTTAGTTAGACTAGTAGAGTTTCCTACCTTAAGAGAGGAAGAGCGGCTGATGTGAGAGAAGAGAGAGAGAGAGAGAGGGTCTGTGGCTGACGTCTGCAGAGCAGCTTGGACTGCACTGGCAGAGCTGGGAGGAACATGAGAGAGAGAGAGAGAGAGAGAGAGAGAGAGAGAGAGAGAGAGAGAGAGAGAGAGAGAGAGAGAGAGAGAGAGAGAGAGAGAGAGAGAGAGGGGGGAGAGAGGGAGAGGGAGAGAGAGGAATAGGGAGCAAGAGAGAGAGGAATAGGGAGTAAGAGAGAGAGGGGAACATTACCATAAAGTTGATGAAAAACAGGGTGTGTGTGTGTGTGTGTGTGTGTGTGTGTGTGTGTGTGTGTGTGTGTGTGTGTGTGTGTGTGTGTGTGTGTGTGTGTGTGTGTGTGTGTGTGTGTGTGTGTGTGTGCGTGCGTGCGTGTGTGTGTGTGTGTGTGTGTGTGTGTGTGTGCGTGCGTGCGTGTGTGTGTGTGTGTGTGTGTGCACCTTAACTGAGACAAATCTCTCTGAAGCTCTGGTGCAATCAATCAGATTTTATTTCGAAACAACCACATTGAATACAGTGACAGATGAATTGCCTATGGCTGACCAGGTTTCTTTAAATTATTAGAATATAAATAAAACTGTAACTTAACTTTTGAGAGAGAGAGAGACAGAGAGGGAGAGAGAGGGGTAGAGAGGAGAGAGGGAGAGAGGGAGGAGGAGAGAGGAGTTAAGAGCTGGCCGCCATATCTCCAGCGAGGGCTGGGGAGAGTGAGGGCAGGGAGGGGGGGTGTGAGGGGGCGAGAGAGGCTGTAAATGCCAGGAGAGGCAAAAAGTATTGAGACGCGTTCCGTGATGCCTCACTCAGTCCTATTATCACTCTCTTCGACAACCTTTCTCTCCCCCACAATTCCCCTCTCCTTCTCCCTCTCTCCTTCGGCCTTTCTCTCTCTCTCTCTCTCTCTCTCTCTCTCTCTCTCTCTCTCTCTCTCTCTCTCTCTCTCTCTCTCTCTCTCTGTCTCTCTCTCTCTCTCTCTCTCTCTCTCTCTCTCTCTCCTCTCTCTCTCTCTCTCTCTCTCTCTCTCTCTCTCAACTGCAGTATTTCACCATGTAAGGCTACATATCGGAGGTGCCTAGCTGCATACCATTTCTTTCTTCGTTCAGTTTGCTGGAACATTCTCCATGTTTATTTGTTTCATTTTCCAAGCGGAGAGAATAGAAGGATAGAATAGCTGAGTGATATTTCTCGTTGGACAGAATAACAAGCAGAGCTGATAATCTTGAACTTTGACCCCTGGCATATTATCTTTGCTGACATTTTTAGAAGCTGAAGGTTGTTGGAAGAATAATGAAACAAAAACCTCAGTTGAAACTTTGTCAGTTTGTGTCTCAACACAAACTGGTCCACTGTTGCCATAGAAA